>NC_059460.1:34888886-34916386 GCF_905237065.1 Salmo salar | reverse complement strand
TAGTAGATAGTAGATATTATGATAGTTATGTCTGAATTCAGCCTACCTCCTCCAGTCAGAGTAGTAGATAGTAGATATTATAATGGTTATGTCTGGATCCAGAGCCTACCTCCTCCAGTCAGAGTAGTAGATAGTAGATATTATGATAGTTATGTCTGGATCCAGCCTACCTCCTCCAGTCAGAGTAGTAGATAGTATGATAGTTATGTCTGGATCCAGCCTACCTCCGCCAGTCAGAGTAGTAGATAGTAGATATTATGATAGTTATGTCTGGATCCAGCCTACCTCCTCCAGTCAGAGTAGTAGATAGTAGATATTATGATTGTTATGTCTGGATCCAGCCTACCTCCTCCAGTCAGAGTAGTAGATAGTAGATATTATGATTGTTATGTCTGGATCCAGAGCCTACCTCCTCCAGTCAGTGTAGTAGATATTCTTCCCATAGGAGGTGATTCCAAATGGGTACTGGATCGCCTCCATGGCCTTCCTCCTGTCACCCTGCACTGGGTTCATACACTCGATCAAGTGGGTTCCTGAAGGCCAGAGAATAAATATTATATATCTAACTCTAACCCTGGGTTCATACACCCCATCATGTTGTCCTGAGGACAAGAGAATACATATTATATACTGTACCTTAAGAAAGTATACACACATTTACTTTTTCAACATTTTGTTGTGTTACAGCCTGAATTTAAAATTGATTAAATTGAGATTTTGTGTCACTGGCCTACATACAATACCCAATCTAATGTCAAAGTGGATTAAGGATTTTATAAATTTTTACAAATTAATTAAAAGCAAAAGCTGAAATGTCTTCAGTCAATAAGCATTCAACCCTTTTGTTATGGTAAGCCTAAATAAGTTCAGGAGTAAAACTTTGTTTATGTCACATCTGCTTCTGCCACACCCTCTACTGTTCGTCCTGTGTTTCCTTGAACTGCAGCCACTCCCCCAGTTCTCTCTCCCTCTCCCTCTGTGTGTGTGATTGTGTGGGCGGAGACAGTTGTGCTGGAGTCAGAGCAGTTCCCCACCAGCTGCAACCTGTTCCATAATCAAGACGTCTACAAATACTCAGCCCTTCCACTTCCACACTGCCAGATCCTAATCTCTGCTCAGCCAGTCTACGCTTCTAGCCGTTGTTACCATTAGATCCTGTTGTGCCTGTTTTCCTTGCCTGATGCTGTTTTCCTCTCCGCTGCTGTTTCGCCCCCCTCTGATTCTGGTCCATCTCCAGTCCCACGTCTCCTCATCCTGCTACTCTGTCCTGGATTCCCCACTCTACTGCTCCCTTGGATTCCCCTCCGGACCTGCTTACCCTGTCCCAACCCCTCTCGCTCCAGCCTCAGCCACCACACCTGGTTTCCAGCAACCCGCCCGAGCTTCCCCTGGCCTGCACTCCATCTCCCCCCTGTGTTTCAATAAATACCTTGGTTACTTCATCCCAGTCTCCTCATCTGAGTCTGCTCTTGGGTCTCCCTGTTCCACTACACGTAACAGTTTAAAAACTCACATAATAAATTGCATGGACTCACTCTGTGTGCAATAATATTGTTTAACATTATTTTTGAATGACTACCTTATCTCTGTACCCCACACAAACACATATCTTAAGGTCCCTCAGTCAAGTAGTGGATTTCAAACACAAAGACCAGGTAGATTTTCCAATGCCTCACAAAGAAGGGCACCTATTGTTAGATTGGTAAAAAGCAAAAATGGAATATCCCTTTGAGCATTGTGAAGTTATTAATTACACTTTGGATGGTGTATCAATACATTATGTCACCACAAAAATATAGGTGTCCTTCCTAACTCAGTTGCCAGAGCGGAAAGAAACCGCTCAGGGATTTCACCATGAGGCTAGAGTTGAATGGCTGTGATAACATTGTAGTTACTCCATAATACTAAACTAAATGACAGAGTGAAAAGAAGGAAGCCTTTACAGAATAAAAATATTCTAAAACATGTATCCTATTTTTAACAAGAGATTAAAGTAAAACTGCTAAAATTTCCACAAGTTTATTTCTTTGCCACATTTGTGTAGCTTTACTTTAGTTGATGTCCAGGAACTATTATTTTAGCAGGCAATATAAATCATACATTCGATAAGATTGACAGACGTAGCAATACAAATGGCAAATTCAAGGAGTCTCCAAAGAGGTTGAAAAATGTCATCTCTACAAATAAATTATAATTATTATTCCAAACTACAAAAGACTACCCCTTTTTTTTCTCAAAGCAACAAAAGATATTCAATAATGAACAATATTTTTTGTTCCAAAAATGCACTCAACAACATACTGGGTTAAAAAAAATCCATGATATAGTGATATCGGATCATTCTCCTGTATCATGCTTAATTACACCAACAGAAATACACTTAGTGACAGAATATGGAGAATGGACAGAGCGCATCTTAAAGACCCGAAATGTATTAAATATGTAAACAAAAAAATGAAGACCTTTATTTACCATTACAAATGTAGATAGAGGACAGAGAAAAGCCGACCCCCGACATAATTTGAGATGTGTTTAAGGTGTACATTAGGGGAATGATAATCTCATACTCGCCAAAAGTTAAATTACTATCTTAGAAAAAGACCATAAAAAATCTTAAAGGCAAAGAGTAAAAAAAATATTTCTGAACTTAAGCAGGAATATGGTATTTTACCACAACTACAGGTTAAACTTAAATAAATGATTTAATGGGAAATAATCACCTTGCAGCCCTGACAAAATGATTACACCCAAAACCAGGTATAATTTTAAAAGATACAAATGCTTTAATTAGAAACCACAATGAACGCATGAAAATGTATATGAATCAGAATTAAACAACAGTGGGACTGTTCCTACAGCCTTCTGAGACTCAAGAACTCTGAAGCAATTATCAGCAGACAAACAAGAATCAATAAAAACAGAGATCATATATAAAATATGAGATACTGTATGAATGGTTTTCCCAAAGAATTACAGAGCATTCAATGTTGTTACTTTACAGCTTTATTCTAAAATGGATTAAATCGTTTTTCCCCCTCTTCAATCTACACACAATACCCCATAATGAAAAAAGCAAAAACAGGTTTTTATAAAACAACAACTGAAATATTACATTTACATAAGTATTCAGACCCTTTACTCAGTACTTTGTTGAAGCACCCTCGGCAGCGAGTCTTCTTGGGTATGATGCTACAAGCTTGGCACACCTGTATTTGGGGAGTTTCTCATTCTTCTCTGCAGTTCCTCTCAAGCTCTGTCAGGTTGGATGGGCAGCCCACGCTGCACAGCTATTTTCAGGTCTCTCCAGATATGTTAGATCAGGTTCAAGTCCGGGCTCTGACTGGGCCACTCAAAGACATTCAGAGATTTGTTCCGAAGCCACTCCTGCATTGTCTTAGTGTGTGCTTAGGGTCGTTGTCCTGTTGGAAGGTGAACCTTCGCCCCAGTCTGAGGTCCTGAGCGCTCTGGAGCAGGTTTTCATCAAGGATCTCTCTGTACTTTGCTCTGTTCATCTTTCCCTCGATCCTGACTAGTCTTCCAGTCCCTGCCACTGAAAAGCATTCCCACAGCATGATGCTGCCACCACCATGCTTCACTGTAGGGATGGTGACAGGTTTCCTCCAGATGTGACAATTGGCATTCAGACCAAAGAGTTCAGCCTTGGTTTCATCAGACCAGAGAGTCTTGTTTCTCATGGTCTGAGTCCTTTAGGTGCTTTTTGGCAAACTCCAAGTAGGCTGTTATGTGCCTTTTACTGAGGAATGGTTTCCATCTGGTCACTCTACCATAAAGGCCTGATTGGTGGATGCTGCAGAGATGGTTGTCCTTCTGGAGGGTTCTCTCATCTCCACAGAGGAACTCTGGAGCTCTGTCAGAGTGACCATCGCTGACCAAGGCCCTTCTCCCCCGATTGCTCAGTTTGGCCGGAAGAGTCTTGGTGGTTCCAAACTTCTTCCATTTAAGAAGGATGGAGGCCACTGTGTTCTTGGGGACCTTCAATGCTGCAGAAATGTTTTGGTACCCTTCCCCAGATCTGTGCCTTGACACATTCCTGTCTTGGACCTTTATGGACAAGTATTCAGGGTCTGAATACTTATGCAAATAATGTATTTCTGCTTTTAATTTGTAATACATTTGCAAAAATGTAAAAAAAAAACCTGTTTTTGCTTTGTCATTATGGGGTATTGTTTATAGATTGATGAGGAAAAATGTCACATGAACTGACGCTGGAGAGGCGAAGCAGGTACGGGGAGTCAAACATTTAATAAAGAATGGACATGGAACGAGTCAGGAACAGCGTCAGCACAAGGGTAATAAAGACAAAAAAAGAATTAATGCATCAGTGGGGAACAGCGCAGGGGAACTGACAAATATAGGGGAGGTAATAAACAGGTGATGAGTGTGTCCAGGTGAGTCTAATATCGCTGATGCGCGTGACGAGGGAAGGCAGGTGTGCGTAATTGATGATGGCAGGAGTGTGTGATGCAGAGCAGCCTGGTGCCCTCAAGCGCCAGGAGGGGGGAAGCAGACGTGACAAAATAAATGTAATCCATTTAAGAATAAGGCTGTAACCTAACAAAATGTGGAAAAAGGGAAGGGGTCTGAATATTTTCCGTATGCACTGTATATTTGACATTCTGGGACAAAGTAGCATCCCTATTTACTCAAATTACAACACACACGTCACTTAATTCAGTGCTTCCGAGTTCCATCAAACAGTTATTTCAGTTATATTAAAACCAGGGAAATCTGGAGAGTCCTCTGCTGATTATAGACCCATACATTTACACAATTCTGACAATAAAATAATAACAAAACTCATAAGCAACAGAATGGCAAACGTAAAAAGACAGGAACCTTTCCTCTACCAATGATTGGCTGAGATAATGGGTGGGCTGGACATGCCAAGAGATGAGTTTGGATTGGTCTGCCATGAGCACGCTTCTGTCTATAACATGAGCTGCTCAGTATGTGTTGGTAATCCTTTCTAATGGGGGTTATTATAAAGACATCACGTATTAGAACTGCATCAGTGTTGCTCTCCACTTTCTGGAGGACCGAGTTTTGGAATCAATGGGATGACTAGTGGAATTAGAGTATGATAGCTAAGGAGATGGGCGTAAATTCTCGCGTTTGATTAAATATGCAGAAGGAGTCGAAAACAGAAGCCACAGAAGGCTGTTGTATAAAACACCTGTCTCCGGATTACATCTTCAAAATAAGGTCAACTATGGCAACCGTGACAGAGATGAAGAAGGGTCCACCCATGTATACAGGTAAGATAGTCTAGCCACCTACATTTTCAGATATAATGCATTTTTAATTTTGTCAGAAAGTCGTTTTAATTTCACTTTAAAGCGTACTGTTAGCTAGCAAGCTAACGTTAGCTGGCTCGCTAGCTAACGGTACTCGTATGATCTGTGTAGTAATATTATTCATATCTTAGAGCCATTTGCATTTGTAGTTATAGCCTAATGTTGGCTAGCTAGCTAACATTGAAACTGGTTGATTAGCTACCTGATTCATGCAGGGTAGTAACAATATGAAATGGGATTATGGTTCATTGTTTAGCATGTCTTAACAAAAGACTCCACTATGCAAGTAAACTATTTTCTGTAATTGGCTTCCCATTAACTTGTAAATAATGATCTTCAGATTGGCATGGCTCCTAATGTTTTTCTATTTCTAATAATACTAATATTGTCCCACCGACGACATTCTTTAAAGTATAGTACCTGTCAAAGTTTGGACACACCTACTCATTCAAGGGTTGTAGAATAATAAAAGCAGCCAACAAGTGCTCAGCATATGTGGGAACTCCTTCAAGACTGTTGGAAAAGCATTCCTCATGAAGCTGGTTGAGATAATGCCAAGAGTGTGCAAAGCTATAATCAAGGCAAAGGTTGGCTACTTTGAAGAATCTAAAATATAACATATTTTGATTTGTTTAACCTGTTAGGGCTAGGGGGCAGTATTGACACGGCCAGATAAAAAACGTACCTGATTTAATCTGGTTACTACTCCTGCCCAGTAACTAGAATATGCATATAATTATTGGCTTTGGATAGAAAACACCCTAAAGTTTCTAAAGCTGTTTGAATGGTGTCTGTGAGTATAACAGAACTCATATGGCAGGCCAAAACCTGAGAAGATTCCATGCAGGAAGGGGCCTGTCTGACAAGTTGTGTTTCATCTTGGCTCTTTTTATTGAAGACTGAGGATCTTTGCTATAACGTGACACTTCCTACGGCTCCCATAGGCTCTCAGAGCCCGGGAAAAAGCTGAACGATATCGAGGCAGCCTCTGGCTGAAACACATTATCGCTTTTGGCAAGTGGCCGATCAGAGTACTATGGGCTTAGGCGCGTGCCCGAGTCGACCCCATGCTTTATTTTCTTTCGTCTGTTTACCTAAACGCAGATTCCCGGTCGGAATATTATCGCTTTTTTATGAGAAAAATGGCATAAAAATTGATTTTAAACAGCGGTTGACATGCTTCGAAGTACGGTAATGGAATATTTAGAAATGTTTTGTCACGATTTGCGCCATGCTCGTCACCCTTATTTACCCTTTCGGATAGTGTCTTGAACGCACGAACAAAACGCCGCTATTTGGATATAACTATGGATTATTTTGAACCAAACCAACATTTGTTATTGAAGTAGAAGTCCTGGGAGTGCATTCTGACGAAGACAGCAAAGGTAATAACATTTTTCTTATAAGCGTCCCACCTAGCCCATAGAGGTTAACACTTTTTTGGTTACTACATGATTCCATATGTGTTATTTCATAGTTTTGACGTCTTCACTATCATTCTACAATGTAGAAAATAGTAAAAATAAAGAAAAAACATTGAATGAGTAGGTGTTCTAAACTTTTGACTGGTACTGTATACTCTGTCATAACAGACTTTATGGTCAAATAAAACTCATAGAATAAAAAGGAAAGTTTTACATCTTCCTTAAGTCTGAGGGTAGTTTTACATCTTCCTTAAGTCTGAGGGTAGTTTTACATCTTCCTTAAGTCTGAGGGTAGTTTTACATCTTCCTTAAGTCTGAAGATGGTTTTAACCTTCCAGACTTGGAAATGTTTCAACTCGCCACCCAAGGCTTTTACTTGTGACATATAGTTAAATGCACTAAAGAGGAACATTTTGAAGATTTCCATGCTCAACCCCAGGATATTTTTATGAGTCTATTTTCAAAGGATAAAGCTAAGAACGTGAACAACTTCCTAGTTAAGAACACTATAACAACATGGAAGAAAATGAAACGTATTCTACAAGAATACCATCCCAGATGGTAGCCAATCAGTCTGTCTGTAAGTGTGATCCTTGAGATCAGACTTTTAAGAGTTTTTATGTTTTAATGACCCTGATCCTGTTTACAGAAGCAAATACTTTTTATGTGAAGGTGGATGCTGTATATAACAACTATTATTTTTTAGATCGCAGTCTTTATTTTACTTGCATAAAGATTTCGGAATGAGAAGGCTTTTATTTTTTTCTACACCTTTCTGGAGTTGGTGTAGTGTCAGGAGCGTCAGTCTGCGCGCAGTGTCAGGAGCGTCAGTCTGCGCGCGAGGCACGCTACGCGAGCGTAGGTGCGCAATAATTCATCAGAAGTTTTACAATGTACTGTAAATGTACTTTTCATCCGTCTATATATTTATTTCAAGACAAGGCATATGAGGGTGAGGTGAGATATCCAATGGGTTGGACCATACTTTTACGTCAATCATTTAGATTTTTTAAATTTTTTTACTTAAACTAGAAATCAAATGATCCTCCATAGTTAAGACAGTGGAAGAATCATGCATTATTAGTTAAATATTGAAAAGGTGTGGGCAATTTGAGGCCGTATGGCATAGAGTCTTACAAGCACTGGAGATAGATGCGGTGGGAACATGTGGGTCTGGGCAGGTGTGATGTCGTTGATGTTTGTGTGCGTCTATCTGTTGTCTTGTTTTCTGTACATAATATGTTTATATTGTTTGAAAAAGAAAAATAACTCTTACAAAGAAAAAAAGAAATAAACTTAATGTCCTGAATATAAAGCGATATGTTTGGGGCAAATCCAACACATCACTGAGTACCACGCTACATATTTTCAAGCATGGTGGTGGCTGCATCATGTTATGGGTATGCTTGTCATTGGCAAGGACTGGGAGTTTTGTAGGATAAAAAGAAACGTAATAGAGCTAAGCACAGGCAAAATCCTATGAGGAAAACCTGGCTCAGTCTGCTTTCCACCAGACACTGGGAGACAAATTCACCTTTCAGCAGGACAATAACCTAAAACACAAGGAGTTACTTACTAAGATGATATTGAATGTTCCGGAGTGGCCTAGTTATAGTTTTGCCTTAAATCGGCTTGAAAATCTTTGGCAAGACTTGAAAATGTCTGTCTAGCAATGATCAACAACCAACTTGACAGAGCTGTAAAAAATGTTTAAGGAATAATGTGCAAATATTGTACAATACAGGTGTGCAAAGTTCTTAGAGACCTACAAAGCAAGACGTACAGCTGTAATCACTGCTAAAGGGGCTTCTAACATCAATTCAGGGGTGTGAATACTTAGGTAAATTAGAAATGTCTATATTTCATATTCAATACATTTGCAAAAAATTCTAAAAGCATGTTTTCACTTTGTCATTATGGGGTGTTGTGTCTGATCTAATTAATCCATTTTGAATCAATTTAAACCATTTTGAATTCAGGCTGTAGCACAACAAAATGTGGAATAAGTCAAGGGGTATGAATACTTTCTGAAGGCACTGTACTAACCCCTGGGCAGGGTTTTATTGACTTCATCATGTGCGTTCCTGAAGACCAGAGACATATTATACATCAACAGAAACATTGTCTATCCCATAATACTAATATACATAATACATATATATACATAATACTCTATTCCCATCTACAGAGGTCTCTGTACTGTAGTAACACTGTACCTGCATCGGCCCAGCACAGCTGAGAGCTCTGTACTGTAGTGACTGTAGTAACACTGTACCTGCATCGGCCCAGCACAGCTGAGAGCTCTGCGGGTCGTAGGTGAGTCCGTTAGGTAGCCCCAGGTCATCCTTCACCAGAACTCTCCTGTTGGTCCCATCCATGGCAGAAGTCTCGATTTTAGGAGCGTCACGGTTCCAGTCTGCCCAGTACATGTTGCTGGTGGAACGAACAGAGCAGTGAACATAATGTTTGGATGTGTTGTTGTCTCTGGGTCAGTTTAGGAGAACGTTTAGGGATTTTTAGATTGATAAATGTGTTTGTTTTGTTTTATTATTTATTTATTGTGTATATAATATTTGCTATTTATTTAATTTTGTCTTTTAATTGTGTATACTTTTCTTTTCTGCATTGATCCCAGGGCACATTTGCAAATGAGAGCAAGGTCTCGTTGTGTTTTTCCCTGGTTAAATAAAAAGTTAATAATAATAATAATAATATCTTTCTGACACCAAATTTTATAATGTACACATTTCTTGAAATCTTGGTGTTGTAGCATATAAGCCATCCTGGATAACAGGCCTAGCTATGCAAAGGAGTTAGCATAGAAAAGCTCTTCATATATCCCCACATAGCTTACTGATTCACAGTTGCTTTTGATAGTGAGCATAGTCTCCAAGGACTTGAAATTGCATGAAAGGATTGCTATTGCTAATGGTTAAACACAGGTCTTAGAGTAGATGTTATTATAACGTCATAGACTGATTTTCGTGCCATAACATGCACTTTAATACAACAGTTAATGTCATATTCCCACAGATTAGTGGATACTGCATTACACACGGAGAGGTAGATCTACCTATATCAGTAGATTTCCCAAACCCTCTCCTCCAGTACCCATAGACGTTCCACGTACAGCATCTGATGTATGTGGGTTAGGGGTACTGGAGGACGGGGACAGACTGGGCCATAGATCTGCTAAGTGGAATAGTTACAGGAGGAGGGGGACAGACTGGACCATATATCTGATAAGTGGAATGGTTAGGGGTACAGGAGGAGGGGGACAGACTGGACCATAGATCTGCTAAGTGGAATGGTTAGGGGTACAGGAGGAGGGGGACAGACTGGACCATAGATCTGCTAAGTGGAATGGTTAGGGGTACAGGAGGAGGGGGACAGACTGGACCATAGATCTGCTAAGTGGAATGGTTAGGGGTACAGGAGGGGGACAGACTGGACCATAGATCTGCTAAGTGGAATGGTTAGGGGTACAGGAGGAGGGGGACAGACTGGACCATAGATCTGCTAAGTGGAATGGTTAGGGGTACAGGAGGAGGGGGACAGACTGGACCATAGATCTGCTAAGTGGAATGGGTACTGGAGGAGAGGGACAGACTGGGACCATTATTTGTCCCAGGCATTTCCAACACACCATCCCGTTGTTTTCCTCAAGACCCCATTAGTAGAACTGATCTATGGCCAGTCTGTCCCTTCTCGAGGAGATGCACAGATCTACATGGTGACTCACCCATTGACAGGGTCAACGATGATGGCTCGGGGGTTGACCAAGTTCGTGTCGATGAGGACGCGTCGCTTGGTCCCATCCAGAGAGGCCACCTCGATGCGGTCCTTCATAGAATCTGTCCAGAACAGGGTCCGACCCAGATGGTCTATAGCGATCCCTTCTGGACTCTCCAGCTCTAAGAGGAAGACATTACTCAATAAAACATACATAAAAATGTAAATGTAGAAGGGAGCACAAAGTAGAACACTGGCTCAACATTCTACGATACTGGCACCACACTCCAGAACACTGACTCGACGAACACCAACACTCCACTCTAGAACACCGACTCGACGAACACCGACACTCCACTCTAGAACACCGACTCGACGAACACCGACACTCCACTCTAGAACACCGACTCGACGAACACCGACACTCCACTCTAGAACACCGACTCGACGAACACCGACACTCCACTCTAGAACACCGACTCGACGAACACCGACACTCCACTCTAGAACACCGACTCGACGAACACCGACACTCCACTCTAGAACACCGACTCGACAAACACCGACTCAACACTCTAGAACACCGACTCGACAAACACCGACTCAACACTCTAGAACACCGACTCGACAAACACAGACTCAACACTCTAGAACACCGACTCGACAAACACCGACTCAACACTCTAGAACACCGACTCGACAAACACCGACTCAACACTCTAGAACACCGACTCGACAAACACCGACTCAACACTCTAGAACACCGACTCGACAAACACCGACTCAACACTCTAGAACACCGACTCGACAAACACCGACTCAACACTCTAGAACACCGACTCGACAAACACCGACTCAACACTCTAGAACACCGACTCGACAAACACCGACTCAACACTCTAGAACACCGACTCGACAAACACCGACTCAACACTCTAGAACACCGACTCGACAAACACCGACTCAACACTCTAGAACACCGACTCGACAAACACCGACTCAACACTCTAGAACACCGACTCGACAAACACCGACTCAACACTCTAGAACACCGACTCGACAAACACCGACTCAACACTCCAGAACACTGACTCAACATTCCAGAACACTTGCACCACACTGTCACAGAACACTGACTCAACATTCCAGAACACTTGCACCACACTCTAGAACGCACTGTCGCACCACACTCTAGAACGCACTGTCACACCACACTCTAGAACGCACTGTCACACCACACTCTAGAACGCACTGTCACACCACACTCTAGAACGCACTGTCACACCACACTCTAGAACGCACTGTCACACCACACTCTAGAACGCACTGTCACACCACACTCTAGAACGCACTGTCACACCACACTCTAGAACGCACTGTCACACCACACTCTAGAACGCACTGTCACCACACTCTAGAACGCACTGTCACCACACTCTAGAACACTGTCACCACACTCTAGAACACTGTCACCACACTCTAGAACACTGTCACCACACTCTAGAACACTGGCACCAGATTCTAGAACACTGATGGCGGCAGGTTGCCCCGTGGTTAAGAGCATTGGGCCAGTAACTGAAAGGTTGCTGGTTCGAATCCCCGAGCCAACAAGGTGAAAAATCTGTCGATGTGTCCTTGAGCAAGGCACTTAATCCTAATTGCTCCTGTAAATTGCTCTGGATAAGAGCGTCTGCTATGATAAAAATGTGAACACTGACACCCAACTAATTTCGCAAGCCAACAGAACAGAAGTGATCTGAGAGTGAACTGAACACTGACCTGATCTGATGACAGGGATGGCTCCTCCTCCCTGCAGGTTGGCCTTGCTGATAGAGGGGGATGTAATGTCTGTCCAGTAGACCATCTTCTCCACGCAGTCATAGGCCACACCGATGATCACCTTCTCCTGGGGTCAACGCACAGGTCAGAGGTCAGCTACCAGAACAGTGGTTGATTTTAGTTTAGTTCATCATCATCATGCTGCAGATGGAAATGTGTTTTCTCTGTTGTCCAACTCTACAACCCCCCAACAGCACACACACACACACACACACACAAACACGTACGCACGCAGACACACACACACAAACACGTACGCACGCACACAAACACGTACGCATACTTCAAGCCAGCTGGTTGGGAGATCAGTGTAACAGAGAATGTTATTAGGTATTAATCCACTGGTGGTGCAGCACCGATGTGAACCATTAGAGGGCAAATGTCAGCATGTGGTTGTAATATAGTGTGTGTGTGTATGTGTGTGTGTGTGTGTGTGTGTCTGTGTGTGTGTCTGCGTGTCTGTGTAATGCAGACCAGATCTCCACCAGACCTCCCCTCCAGATAGGAACTAGCTAACAGTCTACACAACAACCTGGCTCCCTACCAGCGGTGGAACGGGCTGAGAGAAAACCAAGAGAGAACCCTGAAGTACACTGGATCTGAAGGGTTTTAATAATGCTTCGTCCCAATTTCAACGACCACACATTCTACCAATGCTGTGAGGAATTGGTTGAGATTCTTAAGTACACCACAACCACAATACTTTGAAACAAATGGCGGCTTCTTGCCTTTACATTCATTAATACCAAGTCTTTTCAATTTCTGAATCTTTCTTTCACTGACACCTACTCTTTTCCATTCAACTCAACAGCTTTTCTTTGAGTAAAACCATCGAGTTAGAAACCTTGGCAGCAGTGTAGTATTTATCTACAGACCTCCTATTACAGCCCAGTCATTGACCTTTACTACATATGTACACGGTGGGTGTGGCTCCTGAATGGCCCTCTATTCTCTAGGAATGACTTGGCAACAGCCGAATGACTTGGCAACAGCCGAACAGCCGAATGACTTGGCAACAGCCGAATGACTTGGCAACAGCCGAATGACTTGGCAACAGCCGAATGACTTGGCAACAGCCGAATGACTTGGCAACAGCCGAATGACTTGGCAACAGCCGAATGACTTGGCAACAGCAGAATCAGACTAAACATAAATACTGTTGTGGAATTTGAAATACATACTTAAATGTCCTAAACAAACTATAACAATCTATATCACCCGATTAAGGATTCCTAATGTCAAAGTAAACAGGAGATACGTCCAAAATTGCACCCTATTCCCTATACTGTATAGTGGACTACTTTTGACTAGAGCCCCTATGGGTCGATAGTAGTGTACTGGGGAGTAGGCTTCCATTGGGGAAACCGTTGAGCAACAGGAAATCCCACCGCTACAAATCTCTCGTGACCTTATATCCTAAATAAAGACAACTGCAGTAACAATGCAGTCTCCCTAAACCCACTTCAACGACGTATTAACAGTATTCAACTATTCCAAACATACACATGGTGTTTAACCTTAAAACAAATTGAACGCAAACCAGACACATCCAGTCTCAACCACCCACAGATATGACTGCCTTCACTGAAGAGTTAGTCACTGACAGTAGAAGAAGAAGCCTGGTTCCAGATCTGTTTGTGCTGTCTTGCCAACTGCTATGGTAACAATGACCAAATGTATTGGCAAGGCAGCGACAATGGATGGGGTACCAGGCTAGTGGTGCTGGTAGTCAGTAGATACAGAACAGGACATTCAGATAGGAGCAGGCCTGTCAACAACAACTTCTCACCGGTAGATACAGAACAGGACATTCAGATAGGAGCAGGCCTGTCAACAACAACAACAACTTCTCACCGGTAGATACAGAACAGGACATTCTGATAGGAGCAGGCCTGTCAACAACAACAACAACAACTTCTCACCGGTAGATACAGAACAGGACATTCTGATAGGAGCTGGCCTGTCAACAACAACAATAACAACAACTTCTCATCGGTAAATACCGAACAGGACAATCAGATAGGTGCAGGCCTGTCAACAACAACAACTTCTCATCGGTAGATGCAGGACAGGACATTCAGATAGGAGCAGGCCTGTCAACAATACTGTCAACAATAACATCAACAACAACAACTTCTCACCGGTAGATGCAGGACAGTCTTTGCCTCTGTCTTCTTCATGTTGTAGCCTTCCAAAGGAACAAACTCGATGCGTCCACTCTGAGCAAAGAGCAGGTGTGTGCCGGGGGGTAGAGGGTATACATCTGGCCTGGGAGTAGGGCCTACTGCGGGACGAACTGCTGGTCCCTGTTCTATACCTACAGTAGAGAGATGAATCAATCAACCAATCAACAGACATCTGGCCTGGGAGTAGGTCCTACTGGGGGACAAACTGTTTCCTGTTCTATACCTGCAGTACCAAAAACATCAGCTTTAAATTGTGACCGAGAGTGGTACCTTCTTCCCGAAGCTGTGTCATTGAATATTAACATATACAGTGGCTAACATATACAGGAGTCTTTATTCATATGATTCCCTAAGGGTGGTATTCTGACTTGAGTCTCTGTTTACTGAGTCTTTATTCATATGAATCACTAAGGGTGGCATTCTGACTCGAGTCTCTGTTTACTGAGTCTTTATTCATATGATTCACTAAGGGTGGTATTCTGACTTCAGTCTCTGTTTACTGAGTCTTTATTCATATGATTCCCTAAGGGTGGTATTCTGACTTGAGTCTCAGTTTACTTAACGGAAATACCCACTCAAGTCTCCCATTGTTTATAGATATACACTAAAGTCAGTTGTCCTCTTAAATCAGGCCGATGGAGAGTATAACTCACACAGTGGTCTGCCTCTGCCTGGCCCCGTGCGTGTTCCTGGGATCTCCAGTCCGTTACGGTCAACACACCAACAATGTCTGATGGAGCTGTGGCACTGGGTGGCGTCGTAGGCCCCCTGGCTATCACAGGTAGGCACGTACTGACCAGGCACCGGCTGGGGCCCATACTCTGTAGAGCCTAGGTGACGGTCCCTGTGGGTCTCACACTGCGTCTTCGTACGCTCTGAAAGGAGGGAAATTAACAATCAAAGTTATTTATAAAGCCCTTTTATGTCAGCAGTTGGGTTATTAGTTTGAAGGAGATTAAAAAAGAGGATTTAAAGATGAAGTCTACCTAGATGGATATATAGAATCCGCTCTGAGAGAAAGACATTAACAATCAATATAGTACATACTGTGTTGTCAGAGCTTTATAGATTCATTATGGAAGTGTATAACTGGTGTAGCTACTGTAGGGAGTTACTGTTACAAGCTTTAATCCGGTTGGCTTTGATTTAGCCAGCTCATTCCACTCTCAATATTGTTTATCCAAATATGAGCCTTGTTTGAGCCCTGTTTTAATTATCTCCCTCCCTCTCTCTCTCTCTCCCCCTCCCCCCCAGCTCTTTCTCTCTCCCCCTCCCCCCTCAATCTCTCTCTCTCTCTCCAAAGCAGGAATGTGTTTTCTTTTCCAATAATTTATTTGATTTATTTTACCTTTGTTTAACCAGGTAGGCAAGTTGAGAACAAGTTCTTATTTACAAGATAAAGCAAAGCAGTTCGACACATACAACAACAGAGTTACACATGGAGTAAAACAAACATACAGTCAATAATACAGTACAAAAACAAGTCTATATACAATGTGAGCAAATGAGGTGAGATAAGGGGGGTAAAGGCAAAAAAGGCCATGGTAGCGAAGTAAATACAATATAGCAAGTAAAACACTGGAATGGTAGATTTGCAGTAGGTGAATGTGCAAAGTACAAATACTGGAATACTGGAAGAATGATGCTGGATAATGATAAGAATGTGCTTGTCATGATTATATTTAGGAGAAGTTCAGGAGTCAGGCGCAGGACACAGGGATCAATGTAAACAAACGTGTTTACTTAAATAATCAATAAGTCTTCTCCGAGGACGATACATATTGCAGAGAAAACACCTCCGTTCACACACAACAGGAAACAATTACCGACAAGACAAACAGGAAATGCAAAGGTTTAAATAATAAACATAATTAGGGAAAATCAAAACAGGTGTACACAATAAAGACAAAACCAAACGAACAGTGAAACATCGATCGGTGGCAACTAGTAAGCCGGTGACGTCGACCGCCGAACGCCGCCCGAACAAGGAGAGGGGTCGACTTCGGCGGGAGTCGTGACAGTACCCCCCCCCTGACGCGCGGCTCCAGCAGCGCGCCGACACCGGCCTCGGGGACGACCCGGAGGACGGGGAGCAGGGCGATCCGGACGGAAGCGGTGAAAATCCTGGATTAATGACGGATCCAGGATGTCTTCCGCCGGTACCCAGCTTCGCTCCTCCGGGCCATACCCCTCCCACTCCACGAGGTACTGAATGCCCCTCGCCCGACGTCTGGAGTCCATAATGGCTCGTATTGTATATGCCGGGGCCCCCTCGATGTCCAGAGGGGGCGGAGGAACCTCCCGTACCTCCGACTGCTGGAGCGGACCAGTCACCACCGGCCTGAGGAGAGACACATGGAACGAGGGGTTAATATGATAATCAGGGGGAAGTTGTAACCTATAACAAACCTCGTTCAATCTCCTCAGGACTTTAAATGCCCCCACAAACCGCGGACTCAGCTTCTGGCAGGGCAGGTGAAGGGGCAGGTTTCGGGTCGAGAGCCAGACCCGATCCCCCGGTGCATAAACCGGGGCCTCACTGCGGTGGCTGTCGGCACTCGCCTTTTGGCGCCTGATGGCTCGTTGAAGACGTACATGGGCAGCGTTCCATGTCTCCTCCGAGTGCCGAAACCATTCATCCACCGCAGGAGCCTCGATCTGGCTCTGATGCCATGGTGCCAGGACCGGCTGATACCCCAGCACACACTGAAACGGGGTAAGGTTAGTGGAAGAGTGTCGTAGGGAATTTTGGGCCATCTCTGCCCAAGGGATAAATGATGCTCACTCTCCTGGCCGGTCCTGGCAATAGGACCGTAGAAACCTACCCACCTCTTGGTTGACTCTTTCCACCTGCCCGTTACTCTCGGGGTGGAACCCTGAGGTAAGACTGACCGAGACCCCCAGGCGTTCCATAAACGCCCTCCAGACTCTAGACGTAAATTGGGGACCCCGATCAGAGACTATATCCTCAGGCACCCCGTAGTGCCGGAATACATGGGTGAAAAGGGCCTCCGCAGTCTGTAGGGCCGTAGGGAGACCGGGCAAAGGAATGAGACGGCAGGACTTAGAAAACCGATCCACAACGACCAGGATCGTGGAGTTACCCCGCGACGGGGGACGATCCGTCACGAAATCCACCAATAGGTGTGACCATGGTCGTTGCGGAACGGGAAGGGGTTGTAATTTCCCTCTGGGCAGATGTCTAGGTGCCTTGCACTGTGCGCATACCGAACAGGAGGAGACATAAACCCTCACGTCCTTGGCTAACGTGGGCCACCAGTACTTCCCCGTAAGGCAGCGCACCGTCCGACCTATACCAGGATGACCAGAGGAGGGTGATGTGTGGGCCCAACAGATCAAACGATTGCGAACATCAAACGGCACGTACACGCGCCCAACGGGACACTGGGAGGGAGTGGGTTCTGCACGTGACGCCCGTTCGATGTCCGCGTCCACCTCCCATACCACCGGTGCCACCAGGCATGAGGCTGGAATTATGGGAGTGGGCTCTGTGGACCGCTCCTCTGTATCATACAGCCGGGACAGTGCGTCTGCCTTGACGTTCTGGGAACCTGGTTTGTAGGAAAGAGTGAAAACAAAGCGTGTGAAAAACATAGCCCACCTAGCCTGGCGAGGGTTCAGTCTCCTCGCTGCCCGAATATACTCCAGATTTTGGTGGTCAGTCCAAATGAGGAAAGGGTGTCTAGCCCCCTCAAGCCAATGTCTCCACGCTTTCAGAGCCCCGACAACAGCTAACAACTCCCTATCCCCCACGTCATAGTTTCGCTCCCCCGGGCTGAGCTTCTTCGAAAAGAAAGCACAGGGGCGGAGTTTTGGTGGTTTACCCGAGCGCTGAGATAGCACAGCCCCTATTCCAGCCTCGGATGCATCCACCTCAACTATGAACGCTAAGGAGGGATCAGGATGCGCCAGCACTGGAGCCGTGGTAAACAGAGCCTTCAGGTTACCAAAAGCTCTGTCCGCCTCAGCCGACCACCGCAACCGCACCGGTCCCCCCTTCAGTAAGGAGGTAATGGGAGCCGCCACCTGGCCAAAGCCCCGGATAAACCTCCGGTAGTAGTTGGCAAACCCTAAAAACCGCTGCACCTCCTTTACCGTGGTTGGAGTCGGCCAATTACGCACGGCTGAAATGCGGTCAGTCTCCATCTCTACCCCTGACGCGGACAAACGGTACCCAAGGAAGGAGACGGACTGTTGAAAGAACAGACATTTCTCCGCCTTGACGTAAAGGTCATGCTCCAACAGTCGACCAAGCACTGTACGCACAAGGGACACATGCTCAGCGCGGGTGGTGGAGTATATGAGAATATCATCTATATACACCACTACACCCCGCCCGTGCAGGTCCCTGAAGATCTCATCCACAAATGATTGGAAGACGGATGGAGCATTCATTAACCCATACGGCATGACGAGGTACTCATAGTGCCCAGATGTAGTGCTAAATGCCGTCTTCCACTCATCCCCTCCCTGATACGCACCAGGTTGTACGCGCTCCTGAGGTCCAATTTTGTGAAGAAGCGCGCCCGAGCAATGACTCTGTCATACTGGCGATCAGAGGTAGCGGGTAACTGTATTTCACAGTAATCTGGTTCAAACCTCGATAGTCAATGCACGGGCGTAAACCTCCATCCTTCTTCTTCACAAAAAAGAAGCTCGAGGAGACAGGTGAAATGGAGGGCCGAATGTATCCCTGTCCCAGAGATTCAGCGACATATGTTTCCATAGCCGCCGTCTCCTCCTGTGACAGAGGATACACGTGACTCCTGGGAAGTGCAGCACCCTCCAGGAGATTTATCGCACAATCCCCCGGTCGATGGGGTGGTAATTGAGTCGCCTTCCTTTTACAGAAGGCGATTGCCAAATCGGCATATTCGGGAGGAATGTGCAAGGTGGAAACCTGGTTTGGACTTTCCACCGTAGTGGCACCTAAGGAAACACCTAAACACCTCCCTGAACACTGACAGGACCATCCCTTGAGAACCCTCTGTTGCCACGAAATAATAGGATCATGAGAAGCCAACCAGGGAAGCCCCAACACAACGGGAAACGCAGGAGCGTCAATCAGAAAGAGACTAATACTCTCTTCATGACTCTCCTGCGTCACCATAGCAATGGGAACTGTGACCTCCCTAATTAGCCCAGACCCCAAAGGACGACTATCTAGGGCATGTATATGGAAGGGAACATCAACGGGAACAATAGGAATCCCTAATCTATTGGCCAAAGACCGATCTATAAAGTTCCCAGCTGCGCCTGAATCTACTAGCGCCTTATGCTGGGAATGCGGGGAAAACCCCGGAAATCTTATAGATAACCACATGTGAGCAACAGGGGGGTCTGGGTGAGTCGTGTGCCTACTCACCTGAGATGAACCACCAGTGTTCCGCCTACCACCTCGATTACCTGGAAAACCTCCCCAGCACCGACCAGCAGTGTGTCCTCTGCGGTCACCTCTGGTGCATGGAACGGTTTCCCCTCCGGTCTCCCTAGTACCAGCCCCGCCCAACTCCATCGGTGTTGGGTCTAAGGGACTGGAGGATGGAACCAACGGACCCCGATCTGGACGTCCGCGGGAGACCAGCAGGTTATCCAGCTGGATAGATAAGTCCATCAGCTGGTCCAGGTGGAGGGTGGTGTCCCTGCAGGCTAGCTCCCTGCGAACGTCCTCTCGCAAACCACACCTGTAGTGATCGATCAGGGGCCGCTCATTCCATCCTGCACCAGCCGCCAGAGTTCTAAAATCCAGGGCAAACTCCCGAGCGCTCCTCATCTCCTGCTTTAAATGGAACAAGCGCTCTCCCGCCGCTTTTCCGTCTGGTGGATGATCAAATACTGCCCGAAAGCGGCGGGAGAAGTCCTCGTAGTTATTCCGAGTCGGGTCTTCCACCTCCCAGATGGCGTTGGCCCACTCTAGGGCTTTACCAGTCAAACAGGAGATGAGGGCGCTCACTCTCTCGCGTCCCGAGGGCGGCGGCTGGACAGCCGCCAGGTAGAGCTCCAGCTGGAGTAGGAACCCCTGACACCCGGCAGCTGCTCCGTCATACGCTCCCGGGAGCGAGAGCCGAATCCCACCAGATCCAGACGGCGGCTGGATAGGATCCAGAGGTGTGCCGGGCGGTGGTGTGGCTGGGTCAACGGGACATCCTCTCTTCTCCACTCTCTCCATGGTCCGTAGCACGCAATCCATGGCAGTTATAAGCTCCTGGATCATACTCGCCTGCTGCTGAACGCGCTCCTCTATCTGAATAGGCGAACTGGCTGCTCCTGCTGACTCCATTGTGGTCGGTAATTCTGTCATGATTATATTTAGGAGAAGTTCAGGAGTCAGGCGCAGGACACAGGGATCAATGTAAACAAACGTGTTTACTTAAATAATCAATAAGTCTTCTCCGAGGACGATACATATCGCAGAGAAAACACCTCCGTTCACACACAACAGGAAACAATTACCGACAAGACAAACAGGAAATGCAAAGGTTTAAATAATAAACATAATTAGGGAAAATCAAAACAGGTGTACACAATAAAGACAAAACCAAACGAACAGTGAAACATCGATCGGTGGCAACTAGTAAGCCGGTGACGTCGACCGCCGAACGCCGCCCGAACAAGGAGAGGGGTCGACTTCGGCGGGAGTCGTGACAGTGCTTTGGGAAAAGCGAGAGAGATAGAGAGAGAGAGATTGTGTGTCTCGTTTTTACAAAGTATCCACTGTAGCCAAAGTGAAATGTATTTACTAAGAGAGTTAAGGCAGGCAGCTATGAGCCAGTGACCCCTGGGGTACAGCTGAACATCAGTGGCTGGTGACGCAGTAGGTCTGGGTCTGTTTTACTGGGTTTGTTATCTACTCATCCCTCTGTGGGAACAGTAAAGGCTATGTTGGGGGAGGAAGAGGGGGAAGAAGGGAGTGTTGCTATGGAACATTACCCCATTACTGTTCAAGCCCTTCTGTAAACAGTCTGTAAACATTCTGTAAACATTCTGTAATGGATAAGGGTCATGTTTTAACTGAAAGGGTCAGAATATGAAGAAAACGTTTCGTGACTTCAGAGCAAGTCAGGTCTTTACCTGACAGGCAACCATGATGGCCTTCCATTCCACAGAAACGTACCTGAGGAGCAGTAGAAGCCGTCACCGTGGTAACCTGGCCTGCACTGGCAGGTAAAGGACCCCTGGGTGTTATAACACACAGCCTCCTGGTGGCACCTGGCAGACTGGCACTCATCAATATCTATAGGGGACGAGAAGGCTTTATTTCAAATAAGGTGACATTACATGTTATCAATAGCAGCACACACAATAATTATCCTTTGACACAATAAAATCTAGTTCATACAAGTTTAAAATATATTTCCTGGAATGGAGGGAGGGATGGAGGAAGGGAGGAAGGGAGAGAAAAGGGAGCCCGCTCTGAAGGAAATAAATTACCAAGAGGAGAGGCGTAAAGATGAAGTCCAAGGTTTGAATGGTGTCAGGTAGTTTTATATTGTATTCGTTTGAACTTAACAATATGAAATGGGGTATTTAGGTTTAGTATTTTACTATATAGTGTTACAGGCTTTGATTGTTCCATTTATATTTAGAGGCTAGCACGTTAGCACGTTAGCATGTACTGCGCACTGATTGGTGGCACATAATTTTTTTGTTTGCCTGTTGGGCAAATTTAGTGGGCGCTCATGGTGGGTCCCTTTTAGGTCCCAGCTCATGGTGGGTCCCTTTTAGGTCCCAGTTGTTGTTGCTAGTCAACTTTCAGTGGACACCCCCATGAGTGTCTTTCAGAACCCATCCTAAAACCCTACCTGTTTTGTTTGGTTGTGGTCAGTGACTGTTAGTTCACCCTTCTGTTTGAGTGACATTATTTGGTTGGAGTTGGAGCACAGGGAAAGACAAGATGAGGATGCAGACAAACAACAACGTGAACATTCTATTCGACCAAGAGAGATGAAGCTGGAAGCACTCCGAATCCAGTCAGGACATCCTGCATCCAGACAAAAGCCTATAGGAAGGTCAGAGACCTGGAAGTGTGGTGCCAGCACAACAACCTCTCCCTCAATGTGAGCAGGTGGTAAAGGGCAGTGTGGAGTGTGATTGAGATCGCGTCATCTGTGGATCTGTTGGGGCGGTATGCGAATTGGAGTGGGTCTAGGGTTTCCAGCATGATGGTGTTGATGTGAGCCATGACCAGCCATTCTAAGCACTTCATGACTACCGACGTGAGTGCTACGGGTCAGTAATCATTTAGGCAGGTTAACTTTGCTTTCTTGGGCACAGGGACTATGGGGGTCTGCTTGAAACACATAGGTATTACAGACTCGGTCAGGGAGAGGTTGAAAATGTCAGTGAAGACACTTGCCAGTTGGTCCGCGCATGCGGGGCCAGACGTCCTGGAAATCCGTCAGGCCCCGCGGCTTTGTGAATGTTGACCTGTTTAAAGGTCTTGCTTACATCGGCTACGGAGAGCATGATCACACAGTCGTACAGAACAGCTGGTGCGCTCATGCATGTTTCCGTGTTGCTTGCCTTGAAGCGAGCATAAAATACATTTAGCTCCTCTGGTAGGCTTGCTTCACTGGGCAGCTCGTGACTGGGTTTCCCTTTGTAGTTCGTAGTAGTTTTCAAGCTCTGCCACATCCGACGTGAGTCAGAGCCGATGTAGTATGATTCAATTTTCGTCCTGTATTGACGCTTTGCCTGATTGATGATTCGTCTGTGGGCATAGCGGGATGTCTTATAAGTGTCCAGATTAGTGTCCCGCTACTTTAAAGCGGCAGCTCTAGCCTTTAGCTCGGTGCGGATGACGCCTGTAATCCATGGCTTCTGGTTGGGAAATGTACGTACGGTCACTGGGGGTAGACGTCGTCGATGCACTTATTGATGAAGCCAGTGACTGAGGTGGTATACTCTAGGAGCACCGCCTCTGGATGAGTATTTTCTTGTTTGCTTATGGCCATATACAGCTGGTTGAGTGTGGTCTAGTGCCAGCCTCGGTTTGTGGTGGTAAAAAGATGGCTAAAAATAATATAGATGAGAACTCTTGGTAGATAGTGTGGTCTACAGCTTATCATGAGGTACTCTACCTCAGGCGAGCAATACCTCGAGATTTCTTTAATATTAGACATCGCTCACCAGCTGTTATTGACAAATAGACACACACCCCCACCCTTCGTCTTACCAGAAGTAGCTGCTCTGTCCTGCCGATGCACGGAGAAGCCAGCCAGAACTATATTATCTGTGTCGTCGTTTAGCCACGTCTCGATGAAACATAAGATATTACAGTTTTTAATGTCCCGTTGGTAGGATAGTCTTAATCGTAGATCATCCAGTTTGTTTTCCAATGGCTGCACGTTGGCCAATAATATGGAGGGTAGTGGTGGTTTACCTACTTGTTGGCAAATTCTTACAAGGCACCCGCCCTCCTCCCCCCTTTTCTCCGTCTTTTGTTCACACGAATGACAGTGATTTTTTTGTAGCATTTGCTGGAAAACCTTTGACATGAAATTCGAACTTTGGTCTGATTACACTAACAACGGAAGTCAAAACTTTTAGAAGAATTTCACCAGGGCCTTAACAATACTGGGAGCCGTGATTTTCCTAATGAGCTCGTGTTTGACATCACGTCAGAGGTCCTTTAGAGCTGTCTGAGAGAGAGGTTGTTGTAGGGTAACACCTTAAACACAAAAACAAATCTGTTGGAGTACATTAGTGCTTTTCACGCCTTAGAGTTTGGCAGTGAGAATCTGGAGAAGGTGCAAATGAAAATGAAAGTTTGATACGATCGAAACTTTTGATGTGGGTGAACAAGTCCTGATTTTATTGCAGGAAGAAAACCTGGCTGTGTCATGTCAACGTGTTGAAATCATACTTCACCCGCTACGATCGGGTGGAAAAGTCAGTGGAAACCGGTAGTGCTGTTCTGCCACTGCTGTCACCATTAACTATAGTCTTCCTCAAGAGCACGAGGAAAGCCCAATACACCCTGTGCCTCTGGGACAGCTGAGTAACTTGAGAATCTAGAAAACCTAGATGTCTTTTTGGCACACTTGTCTCTGAAGGAAAAAGGTGACATAGCAATTAAGAGCGTTGGGCCAGTAACCAAAAGGTTGCTGGTTCAAATCCCCGAGCTGACAAGGTGAAAAATCTGTCAATGTGCCTTCAGCAAGGCACTTAACCCTAATTGCTCCTGTAAGTCTCTCTGGATAAGAGCGTCTGCTAAATGACTTAAACGTATATTCCAACCGGTCCTGACAAAAGTGGAGGCCATCAATGCTAGCTTCTCACAAGGAACTTTGCTGATTCTTGGGAATGACTAGCTACTACTGGACTTTTTTGCAACAACTTTGCCCAGGTTGTTGCGCCACTTATATATTTTACCAGTCTGAAAGTCATTGTCCGTTGGAGCCCCGACCGCCAGGAGGCTTTTGAAAAGACAAAGACACATATGGTCTCTGCTCCGGATTTCGGTTGTCCATTTGCTTTGTATACCAATGTATGTATGTATGTATGTATGTATGTATGTATGTATGTATATATATATATTATTCAACCTTTATTTAACTAGGCAAGTCAGTTAAGAACAAATTCTTATTTACAATGAAGGCCTACCACGACCAAACCCTAACCCAGACGACACTGGGCCAATTGTGCGCCGCCGTATGGGACTTCCCAATCACGGCCGGTTGTGATACAGCCTGGAATCAAAACCAGGGTGTCTGTAATGACGCCTCTAGCACTGAGATGCAGTGCCTTAGACCGCTGTGCCACTTTGGAGATGAGTTTTGTTTTGGTTGAGCTCGTTCAAAGGGGATGAGAGTATAGAAACGTATGTGATTTTACCTATGTTTCTCAAAACCTTCAGAGTAGGTTTAAAACTTTTTGGGGGTAAAAATATAAATAATATATACAGTACATAGGGAAAGTATTCAGACCCCTTGACTTTTCCCACATTTTGTTACGTTACAGCCTTATTCTAAAATAGATTACATATTTTTTTTGTATGCAAAATGAGAGCCAGTTTCATCATAGCGCTTGATGGTTTTTGTGACTGCACTTGAAGAACCTTTCAAACTTCATGAAATTGTACATATTGACTGGCCTTCATGTCTTAAAGTAATGATAGACTGTCAATTATCTTTGCTTATTTGAGCTGTTCTTGCCATAATATGGACTTGGTCTTTTACCAAATAGGGCTATCTTCTGTATACCACCCCTACATTTTTACATTTACATTTTAGTCATTTAGCAGACACTCTTATCCAAGCAACTTACAGTAGTGAATGCATACATTTCATTTCATGCATCTTATTTTTATTTTTTTAAATTTGTACTGGCCCCCCATTGGAATCAAACCCACAACCCTGGCGTTGCAAACACTATGCTCTACCAACTGAGCCACAGGGAAGACGTTGTCACAACACAACTGATTGGCTCAAACGCATTAAGAAGAAAATCAATTCCACAAATGAACATTTAACAAGGCACAGCTGTTAATTGAAATGCATTCCAGGTGACTACCTCATGAAGCTGGATGAAAGAAAGCCAAGAGTGTGCAAAGCTGTCATCAAGGCAAAGGGTGGCTACTTTGAAGAATCTCAAATATAAAACATATATTTATTTAACACTTTTTTTGGTTACTACATGATTCCATATGTGTTATTTCAAAGTTTTTATGTCATCACTATTATTCTACAATGTAGAAAATAGCAAAAATAAAGTAAAACCCTTGAATGAGTAGGTGTGTCCAAACTTTTGACTAGCGCTGTATATATCTTTTTTAAATAACTGTATATAATACAATCGATGTGAGGCCTTTGGAAATGCTTTTGGCGGTTGATCTGCTTCTGTTCTCTGGGTGACACTGTGGGCTCTTTTTGAAGGATCTGTCCTCGTCTCTCAGGGGCCCTTGGGGTGGTCTGCCAGTCACTGGGACCACAACCCAACTCGGGATGGGGGAGGTTTATCACGGTACAGCTATCATGGTACAGCTATATACTCAATCTTTATGGTATTTTCTAATGGTAAGTCTACAAACATACTGTATATCATGATAAGTAGAGTTGAAACGTCTATCTCATTATGGCAAATGGTGAAATAATTATAGCCAGTTATATTTGTAATGGCTGAGCAGGTAATAAGAAAAGATAATGAGGATTTACGTGGCTGGGAAACCAACCAACCAGTATTCATAGCTGACTTTTGAAAAGACTTTAAATGTCTGGAACATTTCAATTTTGGAGAATCTCATATATTGGGTTAAAGTTATGTATAGTAACCCTAGGTGTAAAATAGTAAATAATGGCTACATCTCAGAAAGTTTTAAACTGTCAAGAAGAGTAAAACAAGGTTGTCCACTATCGGCATATCTATTTATTATGGCAATCGAAATGTTAGCTGTTAAAATCAGACCCAACAATAATATTAAGGGGTTAGAAATCCAGGGTTTAGAAACAAAGGTGTCATTGTACGCTGATGATTCATGTTTCTTTTAAATCCACAACTTGGATCCACGGCCTCAGAGGATCTAGATACTTTTTCTAACCTCTCTGGATTACAACCAAATGATGTATTGGATCACTAAACAATACAAATTTTACATTACCGTGTAGTTTACCAATAAAATGATCTGACGGGGATGTGGACATACTCTGTATTCATATCCCGAAACAAATGATCTCACTACAATACATTTTCATAGAAAGTTAGCAAAAATAGATAAACTCTTGCTACCATGGAAAGGTAAATACCTGTCTATTTGTGGAAAATTCACCCTGACTCTTTAGTCATATCCTAGTTTACCTGTTTGATTATGGCCTGGCCTACACCTAGCGACCTGCAAATAATATTAAATATTATTTGGAACGGCAAGCCAGACAAAATTAAACGGGCCT
This sequence comes from Salmo salar, assembly GCF_905237065.1. Classification (NCBI taxonomy): domain Eukaryota; kingdom Metazoa; phylum Chordata; class Actinopteri; order Salmoniformes; family Salmonidae; genus Salmo; species Salmo salar. The sequence goes on along the minus strand of NC_059460.1, from coordinate 34,888,982 downwards.
AATTACAAAAATATTAAAGCATCAGACCTGTCACGAATTCCGCCGAAGTCAGTCCCTCTCCTTGTTCGGGCGGCGTTCGGCGGTCGACGTCACCGG
>NC_059460.1:33470597-33546286 GCF_905237065.1 Salmo salar | reverse complement strand
TCTGTGACTGTGTTTTGGATCTCTCTACAACACACTAACATGGCCTCTGTGACTTGTGTTTGAATCTCTCTACAACACACTAACATGACCTCTGTGACTGTGTGTTTGGATCTCTCTACAACACACTAACATGGCCTCTGTGACTGTGTGTATTTGGATCTCTCACAACACAACATGTCCTCTGTGACTGTGTGTTTGGATCACTCTACAGCACACACTAACATTGCCCTCTGTGACTTTGTGTTTGAGATCTCTCTACAACACACTAACAGCCTCTGCAACTAGGTGTTTTGGATCTCTCTTCAACACACTAACATGGCCTCTGTGACTGTGTGTTTTGAATCTCTCTACAACTACACTAACATGACCTCTGTGACTGTATGTTTGGTCAACACACTAACATGGCCTCTTTGACTGTGTGTTTGGATCTCTCTATAACACTAACTCGCGTCTCTGTGACTGTGTGTTTGGATCTCTCGCTACAACACACTAACATGTCCTCTGTGACTGTGTGTTTGGATTCTCTACAACACACCTAACATTGCCTCTGTGACTTTGTGTTTGAATCTCTCTACAACACACTAACATGGGCCTCTCTGCAACTGGGTGTTTGATCTCTACAACACACTAACATGGCCTCTGTGACTGCGTGTTTGGATCTCTCTACAACACACTAACATGGCCTCTGTGACTGTATGTTTGCATCTCTTTACAACACACTAATATGGCCTCTGTGACTGTGTGTTTGGATCTCTCTACAACACACTAACATGGCCTCTGTGACTGTGTGTTTGGATCTCTCTACAACACACTAACATGTCCTCTGTGATTGTGTGCTTGGAATCTCTCTACAACACACTAACATGGCCTCTGTGACTGTGTGTTTGGATCTCTCTACAACACACTAACATGGCCTCTGTGACTGTGTGTTTGGATCTCTCTACAACACTAACATGGCCTCTGCGACTGAGTGTTTGGATCTCTCTACACACACTAACATGGCCTCTGTGACTGTGTGTTTGGATCTCTCTACAACACACTAACATGGCCTCTGTGACTGTGTGTTTGGATCTCTCTCACAACACACTAACATGTCCTCTGTGACTGTGTGTTTGGATCTCTCTACAACACACTAACATGGTCCTCTGTGACTGGGTGTTTGGATCTCTCTACAACACACTAACATGGCCTCTGTGACTGTGTGTTTGGATCTCTCTACAACACACTAACATGGCCTCTGTGACTGTGTGTTTGGATCTCTCTACAACACACTAACATGGCCTCTGTGACTGTGTGTTTGGATCTCTCTACAACATATTAACATGGCCTCTGTGACTGTGTGTTTGGATCTCTCTACAACACACTAACATGTCCTCTGTGACTGTGTGTTTGGATCTCTACAACACACTAACATGGACTCTGTGACTGTGTGTTTGGATCTCTCTACAACACACTAAGAGCCTCTGTGACTGTGTGTTTGGATCTCTCTACAACACACTAACATGGCCTCTGTGACTGTGTGTTTGGATCTCTCTACAACACACTAACATGGCCTCTGTGACTGTGTGTTTGGATCTCTCTACAACACACTAACATGGCCTCTGTGACTGTGTGTTTGGATCTCTCTACAACACACTAACATGGCCTCTGTGACTGTGTGTTTGGATCTCTCTACAACACACTAACATGGCCTATGTGACTGTGTGTTTGGATCTCTCTACAACACACTAACATGGCCTCTGTGACTGAGTGTATGTATCTCTCTATAACACACTAACATGGCCTCTGTGACTGTGTGTTTGGATCTCTCTACAAAACACTAACTTGGCCTCTGTGACTGTGTGTTTGGATCTCTCTACAACACACTAACATGTCCTCTGTGACTGTGTGTTTGGATCTCTCTACAACACACTAACATGGCCTCTGTGACTGGGTGTATGTATCTCTCTACAACACACTAACATGGTCTCTGTGACTGTGTGTTTGGATCTCTCTACAACATATTAACATGGCCTCTGTGACTGTGTGTTTGGATCTCTCTACAAACCACTAAAATGGCCTCTGTTACTGTGTGTTTGGATCTCTCTACAACACACTAACATGGCCTCTGTGACTGTGTGTTTGGATCTCTCTACAACACACTAACATGGCCTCTGTGACTGTGTGTTTGGATCTCTCTACAACACACTAACATGGCCTCTGTGACTGTGTGTTTGGATCTCTCTACACCACAATAACATGGCCTCTGTGACTGTGTGTTTGGATCTCTCTACAAACCACTAACATGGCCTCTGTGACTGGGTGTTTGGATCTCTCTACAACACACTAACATGGCCTCTGTGACTGTGTGTTTGGATCTCTCTACAACACACTAAAATGTCCTCTGTGACAGTGTGTTTGGATCGCTCTACAACACACTAACATGGCCTCTGTGACTGTGTGTTTGGATCTCTCTACAACACACTAACATGTCCTCTGTGACTGTGTGTTTGGATCTCTCTACAACACGCTAACATGGCCTCTGCAACTGGGTGTTTGGATCTCTCTACAACACACTAACATGTCCTCTGTGACTGTGTGTTTGGATCTCTCTACAACACACTAACATGTCCTCTGTGACTGTGTGTTTGGATCAACACACTAACATGGCCTCTGTGACTGTGTGTTTGGATCTCTCTACAGCACACTAACATGGTCTCTGTGACTGGGTGTTTGGATCTCTCTACAACACACTAACATGTCCTCTGTGACTGTGTGTTTGGATCTCTCTACAACACACTAACATGGCCTCTGTGACTGTGTGTTTGGATCTCTCTACAACACACTAATATGGCCTCTGCAACTGGGTGTTTGGATCTCTCTACAACACACTAACATGGCCTCTGTGACTGTGTGTTTGGATCTCTCTACAACACACTAACATGGCCTCTGTGACTGTGTGTTTGGATCTCTCTACAACACACTAACATGGCCTCTGTGACTTTGTGTTTGGATCTCTCTACAACACACTAACATGGACTCTGTGACTGTGTGTTTGGATCTCTCTCTACAACACACTAACATGGCCTCTGCGACTGGGTGTTTGGATCTCTCTACAACACACTAACATGGCCTCTGTGACTGTGTGTTTGGATCTCTCTACAACCCACTAACATGGCCTCTGTGACTGTGTGTTTGGATCTCTCACAACACACTAACATGGCCTCTGTGACTGTGTGTTTGGATCTCTCTACAACACACTAACATGGCCTCTGTGACTGTGTGTTTGGATCTCTCTACAACACACTAAAATGTCCTCTGTGACAGTGTGTTTGGATCTCTCTACAACACACTAACATGGCCTCTGTGACTGTGTGTTTGGATCTCTCTACAACACACTAACATGTCCTCTGTGACTGTGTGTTTGGATCTCTCTACAACACACTAACATGGCCTCTGTGACTGGGTGTTTGGATCTCTCTACAACACACTAACATGTCCTCTGTGACTGTGTGTTTGGATCTCTCTACAACACACTAACATGGCCTCTGTGACTGTGTGTTTGGATCTACCACACACTAACATGTCCTCTGTGACTGTGTGTTTGGATCTCTCTACACACACACTAACATGGCCTCTGTGACTGTGTGTTTGGATCTCTCTACAACACACTAACATGGCCTCTGTGACTGTGTGTTTGGATCTCTCTACAACACACTAACATGGCCTCTGTGACTGTGTGTTTGGATCTCTCTTCAACACACTAACATGGCCTCTGTGACTGGGTGTTTGGATCTCTCTACAACACACTAACATGGCCTCTGTGACTGTGTGTTTGGATCTCTCTACAACACACTAAAATGTCCTCTGTGACAGTGTGTTTGGATCGCTCTACAACACACTAACATGGCCTCTGTGACTGTGTGTTTGGATCTCTCTACAACACACTAACATGTCCTCTGTGACTGTGTGTTTGGATCTCTCTACAACACGCTAACATGGCCTCTGCGACTGGGTGTTTGGATCTCTCTTCAACACACTAACATGTCCTCTGTGACTGTGTGTTTGGATCTCTCTACAACACACTAACATGTCCTCTGTGACTGTGTGTTTGGATCAACACACTAACATGGCCTCTGTGACTGTGTGTTTGGATCTCTCTACAGCACACTAACATGGTCTCTGTGACTGGGTGTTTGGATCTCTCTACAACACACTAACATGTCCTCTGTGACTGCGTGTTTGGATCTCTCTACAACACACTAACATGGCCTCTGTGACTGTGTGTTTGGATCTCTCTTCAACACACTAATATGGCCTCTGTGACTGGGTGTTTGGATCTCTCTACAACACACTAACATGGCCTCTGTGACTGTGTGTTTGGATCTCTCTACAACACACTAACATGTCCTCTGTGACTGTGTGTTTGGATCTCTCTACAACACACTAACATGGCCTCTGTGACTGTGTGTTTGGATCTCTCTACAACACACTAACATTGCGTCTGCAACTGGGTGTTTGGATCTCTCTACAACACACTAACATGGCCTCTGACTGGGTGTTTGGATCTCTCTACAACACACTAACATGACCTCTGTGACTGTATGTTTGGTCAACACACTAACATGGCCTCTGTGACTGTGTGTTTGGATCTCTCTACAACACACTAACATGGCCTCTGTGACTGTGTGTTTGGATCTCTCTACAACACACTAACATGGCCTCTGTGACTGTGTGTTTGGATTTCTCTACAACACACTAAAATGGCTTCTGTTACTGTGTGTTTGGATCTCTCAACAACACACTAACATGGCCTATGTGACTGTGTGTTTGGATCTCTCTACAACACACTAACATGGACTCTGTGACTGTGTGTTTGGATCTCTCTACAACACACTAACATGTCCTCTGTGACTGTGTGTTTGGATCTCTCTACAAAACACTAACATGGCCTCTGTGACTGTGTGTTAGGATCTCTCTACAACACACTAACATGGCCTCTGTGACTGTGTGTTTGGATCTCTCTACAACACATATACATGGCCTCTGTGACTGGGTGTTTGGATCTCTCTACAACACACTAACATGGCCTCTGTGACTGTGTGTTTGGATCTCTCTACAACACACTAACATGTCCTCTGTGACTGTCGTGTTTGGATCTCTCTACAACACACTAACATGGCCTCTGTGACTGTGTGTTTGGATCTCTCTACAACACACTAACATGGCCTCTGTGACTGTGTGTTTGGATCTCTCTACAACACACTAAAACATGTCCTCTGTGACTGTGTGTTTGGATCTCTCTACAACACACTAACATGGCCTCTGTGACTGTGTGTTTGGATCTCTCTACAACACACTAACATGGCCTCTGTGACTGTGTGTTTGGATCTCTCTACAACACACTAACATGTCCTCTGTGACTGTGTGTTTGGATCTCTCTACAACACACTAACATGGCCTCTGCGACTGGGTGTTTGGATCTCTACAACACACTAACATGTCCTCTGTGACTGTGTGTTTGGATCTCTCTACAACACACTAACATGTCCTCTGTGACTGTGTGTTTGGATCCACAACACACTAACATGGCCTCTGTGACTGTGTGTTTGGATCTCTCTACAACACACTAACATGGCCTCTGTGACTGTGTTTTTGGATCTCTACAACACACTAACATGGCCTCTGTGACTGGGTGTTTGGATCTCTACAACACACTAACATGGCCTCTGTGACTGTGTGTTTGGATCTCTCTACAACACACTAACATGGCCTCTGTGACTGCGTGTTTGGATCTCTCTACAACACACTAACATGGCCTCTGTGACTGTGTGTTTGGATCTCTCTTCAACATCACTAATATGGCCTCTGTGACTGGGTGTTTGGATCTCTCTACAACACACTAACATGGCCTCTGTGACTGTGTGTTTGGATCTCTCACAACACACTAACATGGCCTCTGTGACTGTGTGTTTGGATCTCTCTACAACACACTAACATGACCTCTGTGACTGTGTGTTTGGATCTCTCTACAACACACTAACATGGCCTCTGTGACTGTGTGTTTGGATCTCTACAACACACTAACATGGCCTCTGTGACTGTGTGTTTGGATCTCTCTACAACACACTAACATGGCCTATGTGACTGTGTTTGGACTCTCTCTACAACACACTAACATGGACTGTGTGTCTGTGTGTTTGGATATTGAACGCCAGAGGATGTTCAATAGATACAGTGGCGGGCAAGGAGGGGAGGAGGGATGAGAGAGGAGGAGGAGATGAGAGAGGAGGAGGAGGAAGGCGCGGCAAGGTGACACATATACAGCATTAAAGTTCACAGACACAGCGACAGACGACACGTGGTGTCATTCCTATAATGCCTTTCCTTGCTCTCTGAACCATCTGGACTGATAGATTCTCACACCAAGAACAGCAAGATAGAGAGATGGAAGAATAAAAAGAGTTTAAGACACCTCCCCATCTTTTCCTCTCATTTTTCTCCTCTCACTTTCCTCCTCTTCATCTTTTCTTCCTCTTTTAGTCGTCGTTGCTGCTCGCTGAAGATGTTGTACATCAGACAACCACGTCCGTATTATGTTCCCAGCTACACCATGACTTCTTGTAACACAGCTCGCTGTTACGAAAACCACACAACTCAACTCATATCTGACATCTTTAATTCAATTTTATATTTTAAGGCACCTTCTTCCGCCACGTTTCCTATCTTTGATCACCTGACGCCTTTTTGGCGATTTTATACTTCTTGTTTTTTCTTCAACAAACTGAGCAGATGATCAGACATGTTAGGTTCCCAATCATTTCTGTTGTCCTGATGGTATATGATCGCTTGCTCTAATGTTACATGATGAGACGGAGATGGTGTATTTTGTCTGCGAAGAACATTAGAGGTCGATATCGGTTAATGGCTGACATGCCAGCAATTTAACGCAACTCGAACTTATTCAGCATTAACCATAAATATAAATAGGGTTCCATTGATGCACTATAGAGCATAAAATATATAGCATATGTACAGGCCATGCTCATTTGGGATGTAACTAGCAGTTCATACCAGTCTTTCATCGTCTTATATAAGGTTGGAACCAGGTGCTGGACAGCACACTGGCAGATCAACACCTGGCAGTCCACCTAACAGTCCACCTGTGCCAGAGCGTTATGATTCAGGGCACTGACGTAAGCGATAAAGTTATCCACCGCCTTCAAAATATGTGTCCCAATCATAGTAGAGTTATATCACGCCTTCGTCACATCTCACTTCCCCTCCGCCCACACGATAGGTTATTTCTCAAGAGGTGTCTCCCAGAGATAGATAACTGTTGCAGGAGAATGGATTAAGATAAGACGAGACACGATAGTTAATGGGTTTTAGCTTGGTTTACTTGATTCCGAATGTTCTTTTTTTATGTCGATGTGCAAATAGTTAAAGGACAAAAGGAAAATAATATACGGTTTATTTACAATGGTGATTGTCTTCACTGAACCCCTTTTCTTGTAAGCAACTACACCTCTTGCTGCTGTGACACACCTGTGGTAATTTCACCCATAGATATGGGAAGTTTATTAACATTGATATTTTTTTTCTAATTCTTTGCGGAGTCTGCGCAATTCTTGAGAGAAATATGTGTCTCTAATATGGTCACGGCACATTTCGTTAGGTGCAAAGTGCAACTCTGTTTCCACCAGGACGATCACTAGAGATTAATGGATGGGGTCTGAGCTTTTCTCCCCAGGATTTGTTTTAAAGCTCCCAAAACGTCTTTTCATCATGTATTTTTATCCCAATAAGTATAAAACATCGAATCATTATTCGATGGACAGTTTAGCTAGAGTATACCTGTCTCACTTAGTTTGAGTAGACACTGATCTCACAAATGCGACTTTACTTAAATTCTGTCAAATAATCCATCCAACACCAACAAAGCGGCACAAAAAATGCCTGTACTATAAAACCAAATACTTTTGGATGTTTATTTTGAGGAGAGAGAAATACAGACGGCAGGTTTTATACCATTAGAAACAAATCTTTAAGTTTCACCTTTTTTTATGTGTTGCTCGAAATTAACTTACGATTTGAGAACTGGAACATCTTTAAAACAGTGTCATCCACAATGGGGCAAAACTAAATTCAACAACATCGAGCTAAATAACATTAAATAACTAAAAATAATAAGAATAAAATCTGATAAAGAGTAAGATTCCAAACAAATATTTACCAACTATATTATATATTACCACATAATAACCTGTTATTATATAACCACTACCAACCTAAATTACAGAACTGCTCCTCCTGCTTCTCTCTTTTGATGCTTATTTTGTGGTTGGCGCATCAATGTACCTCCTATTTTTAGCGCTGTGCGACAACATCACAGGCTACCATGCTTTCGACCTTCACCTCAATGGACGTGGCTGCAAGACTTGCGCCTATTTTCTGACCCATTGTCTTACGCAATCAGATGCATCCAGCGCAGTACACTAAAACCTTTCACAGGAGCACTGCACAACAGGTAAAAAATTACGACTTTCACAGGTATCTGTGAGAGAACTTCCAGATTCTCTTTTCTGTTGGTTTCTGGCTTACTAACATCTCTTCTGTTTTAACATCAATACCGTGGTGCAGCAGAAACGCAGGTTAAAGATGATGTATCTGAGGAAGTTATTTGAGTTGGGGCAATGCATGCCTGTATGCCTTCGAGACCTTTTTAGCAGAACACCAAATGGTAAGCTCATGAAGCATAGCACTGTACATAAATTGCCTCCGTGGCAGTACTCTGAAAAGTCTTCCTCCACATTTTGACCCGCCGCAGACAGCTGCGCCATCATAGGTCTTGCAGCACGCTAACCCTTAGTCAACGATTTCTCTAGTAAATGCTCCATAATGGTCCCCTCTGTCACATTCCTAACACACAGATCCAACTGTTCAGACTGCCCATCCCGTTCTTCCTCAACATTGAGGTGACATAATTCTCTCAGATTCTCCCTTCTCTCTGCAATATCACGAGCATGGGCAGATGTTAAAAATCTGACCAATGTTCACATGACTGCTAGTTGCCTAGTGGCGTTGCCGATGCCACAACACTGTCTCTGTGTAGTTTGTTGCGATTACACATGTTTACTCGAAGATAAACAGCTTTTTTCCATTGTTTGCCCATTACTGAGAGGAAGAATCACATTTTATGTTTTTGCCAAAACCTCTACATGGAAAGTGGAAATCTGCATTTTTCAGTGCAGCGCTGAAATGCCTTTTTCTGTGTACCAAAACTTTCGTGAGGTGCTAATTCAGCTTCACTTGTCGGGCCCAGTGTCTTTGTTACTTAACCTCTTTGGGGCTAGTAGGACGCTAAGCGTGCCACCTGTGGTCACCTTCCATCAACATAGCAGGTTATTTCACGTTAAATAATTGAATCCAAATAAATTCAAAATTCAATTTTTTTTAAAAATACAACTATGTTACACCATTTGAAAGATAAACATCTCATAATCTAACCATCGTTTTCACATTTCAAAAAGGTTTTACGGCTAAAGCTTCGATAATTTAGTATGTTAGGACAGTACATTTTACAAAGTTGTGTGTAATGTTTTATCAAGTCAAAGACAGGTCACCAAAACCAAAACCAGCTAAAACCAAGACACTAACCTTTTACAATCTCCATCAGATGACACTCTTAGACATTATGTTAGACAATGCATTGCAATTTTTAGTTCTATCGTTCATATTTATATACAAAACAGCGTTTTACTATGGCATTGATGTTGGAGGAAATCGTTTCCTCGCAATAACCGCAGTCGTCAGCGTCGAATTAAATAATTAAAATTAGAAAACATTGTTAAAATATTTATTGTCATTTAAAATTATAGATTTACATCTTTGAACGCAATCAACTTACCAGATTTAAAAATAACCTTACTGAAATCAACTTCTACAATAATCTGAGCACTGTGCCCAGAAAATTTATACAGACTAGGCGTCATGTTGGGAGATCTAAAATCGAAAATACTATGTAAATAATCCATTACCTTTGATTCTCTTCATCGATGTCACTTCAGGTATCACAGGTCCATAACGAATGTAGTTTTGTTCAAAAAAGCTCATCATTTTGTCCAAAAATCTCCGCTCTCAGTTGCTTTGTGGTTTAGCCCCGAATTCTGCGTCATGAAGAAAATATATTTCGTCGTTCAAACATGTCAAACGTTGTATCTTAAATCATTAGGGCCTTTTTTAACCAGGAACATGTGAATAATATTCAGTGGACGAATGCACAGCACTTATAACGTATTGGAAAGCCAGGGTTTAGACCCAACATGAAGTAGCTTGCCATGGTGTCTAATGTGGACATCACCGTTCCATAGCTCTTGACCGGTCAGATCTCCTCCAGAAGACTCAAAACACTTTGTAAGGCTAGTGACATCCGTGGAGGCATTAGGAAGTGCCAAAATATTCCAAACCCCTGTGTCTTTCATGGGATAAGCTTAAATCAATCACAACACATCAGGTATCCACTTCTGTCAGAAAATGTCTCCGGGGTTTTGCCATGCCAAATGAGGTTCTGTTATACTCACAGGCACACCATTCAAACAGTTTTGAAACTTTGAGATGTTTTCTATCCATATATAATAAATATATGCATATTCTGTTACTAGTATTATAACCAGATTAAAGTACATTTTTTTATCCAGACTTGTAAATCGCTGCCCCCTGACCCAACAGGTTAAATGCCTCTCTCATTTCTGAAGGAATGCTGCAGGTTTGGTTACTTTTTCTCTCTTTGATCTGTTTGTTGTCCCTCTTTCTCTGGATCTGTTTGTTGTCCCTCTCTCTCTGGATATGTTTGTTGTCCCTCTCCTGGATCCGTCTCTTGTTGTCCCTCTCTCTCTGATCTGTTTGTTGTCTTTTCTCCCTCTGCTTCTGTTTGTTGTCCCTCTCTCTCTGCGTCTATTTTTTATTCTCTCCCAAGCACTCGATCTGATTGTTGTTCCTCCTGTCTGGATCTGTTTGTTGTCCTTCTCTCTTGGATCTGTTTGCTGCTCCCTCTCTCTCTGAATGTGTTTGTTGTCCTTTTCTCTCTGAATCTGTTTGTTATGCCTCTCTCTCTGGATCTGTTTGTTGTCCGTATCTCTCTGGATCTGTTTGTTATCTTCTCTCTCTGGATCTGTTTGTTGTCCCTCCCTCTCTCTGATGTGTTTGTTGTCCCTCTCTCTGATCTGTTTGTCCCTCCCTCTCTGGATCTGTTTGTTGGATCCCCCTCTCTCTGGATCTGTTTGTTGTCCCTCTCTCTCTGGATCTTTTGTTGTCCTTCTCTCTCTGGATCTGTTTGTTGCTCCCTCTCTCTGGATCTGTTTTGTTGTCCGTCTCTCTCTTGATCTGTTTGTTGTCCTTCTCTCTTTCTGGATCTGTTTGTTGTCCCTCTCTCTCTGGATGTGTTTGTTGTCCCTCTCTCTCTCGGATCTGTTTATTGTCCCCTTCTCTCTCTGGGAATCTGTTTGTTGTCCCTCTCTCTCCTTGATCTGTTTGTTGTCCCTCTATCTCTGGATCTGTTGGTTGTCCTTCTCTCTGGATCTGTTTGTTGTCCCTCCCCTCTCTGAATCTGTTTGTTGTCCCTCTCTCTCGATCTGTTTGTCCGACTCTCTCTGGATCTGTCTGTTGCTCCCTTCTCTGGATCTGATTGTTGTTCCTCCTCTGGATCTGCTTGTTCCTCCCTCTCTGAATCAGTTTGTTGTCCCTTTCTCTGGATCTATTTGTTCGGTCCCTCTCTTTCTCTGGATTTGTTTGTTGTCCCTCTCTCTCTGGATCTGTTTGTTGTTCTTCTCTCTGGATCTGTTTGTTGTCCCTTTCTCTCTGAATCTGTTTGTTGTTCCCTCTCTCTTCGATCTGTTTATTGTCCGTATCTCTCTTGATCTGTTTGTTGTCTTTCTCTCTCTGGATCTGTTTGTTGTCCCTCTCTCTCTGGATCTGTTTGTTGTCCCTCTCTCTCTTGATCTGTTTGTTGTCTTTCTCTCTCTGGATCTGTTTGTTGTCCCTCTCTCTCTGGATGTGTTTGTTGTCCCTCTCTCTCTGGATGTGTTTGTTGTCCCTCTTTCTCTGGATCTGTTTGTTGTCCCCTCTCTCTCTGGATATGTTTGTTGTCCCTCTCTCTGTGGATCTGTTTGTTGTCCCTCTCTCTCTGGATCTGTTTGTTGTCTTTCTCTCCCTCTGGATCTGTTTGTTGTCCCTCTCTCTCTGGATCTGTTTGTTGTTCCTCCCAGATTCGATCTGTTTGTTCCTCCCTGTCTGAATCTGTTTGTTGTCCCTCTCTCTCTGGATCTGTTTGTTGTCCCCTCTCTCTGGATGTGTTTGTTGTCCTTCTCTCTGAATCTGTTTGTAGTCCCTCTCTCTCTGGATCTGTTTGTTGTCCGATATCTCTCTTGATCTGTTTGTTGTCTTTCTCTCTCGATCTGTTTGTTGTCCCTCTCTCTCTGGATGTGTTTGTTGTCTCCTCTCTCTCGATCTGTTTGTATTCTCTCTCTCTGAATCTGTTTGTTGTTCTTCTCTCTCTGGATCTGTTTGTTGTCCTTTCTCTCTCTGAATCTGTTTGTTTTTCCTCTCTCTCTGGATCTGTTTGTTGTCCCGTATCTCTCTTGATCTGTTTGTTGTCTTTCTCTCTCTGATCTGTTTGTTGTCCCTCTCTCTCTGGATCTATTTGTTGTCCCTCTCTCTCTTGATCTGTTTGTTGTCTTTCTCTCTCTCGATCTGTTTGTTGTCCCTCTCTCTCTGGATGTGTTTATTTCCCTCTCTCTCTGAATGTGTTTGTTGTCCCTCTTTCTCTGGATCTGTTTGTTGTCCCTGATCCACTCTCTCTGGATATGTTTGTTGTCCCTCTCTCTGTGGATCTGTTTGTTGTCCCTCTCTCTCTGGATCTGTTTGTTGTCTTTCTCCCTCTGAATCTGTTTGTTGTCCCTCTCTCTCTGGATCTGTTTGTTGTTCCCTCCCAGGACTCGATCTGTTTGTTGTTCCCTCCCTGTCTGGATCTGTTTGTTGTCCCTCTCTCTGGATCTGTTTGTTGTCCCTCTCTCTCTGGATGTGTTTGTTGTCCTTTTCTCTCTGGATCTGTTTGTTGTGCCTCTCTCTGGATCTGTTTGTTGTCCGTATCTCTCTTGATCTGTTTGTTGTCTTTCTCTCTGGATCTGTTTGTTGTCCCTCTCTCTCTGGATGTGTTTGTTGTCCCTCTCTCTCTGGATCTGTTTGTCGTCACTCTCTCTCTGGATCTGTTTGTTGTCCCTCTCTCTCTGGATCTGTTTGTTGTCCCTCTCTCTCTGGATCTTTTTGTTGCCCTTCTCTCTCTGGATCTGTTTGTTGTTCCCTCTCTCTCTGGATCTGTTTATTTTCCACCTCTCTCTCTTGATCTGTTTGTTGTCTTTCTCTCTCTGGATCTGTTTGTTGTCCCTCTCTCTCTCTGGATGTGTTTGTGGGTCCTCTCTCTCTCTGGATCTGTTTGTTGTCCCCTTCTCTCTGATCTGTTTGTTTCCCTCTCTCTCTGGATCTGTTTGTTGTCCCTCTATCTCTCGGATCTGTTGGTTGTCCCTTCTCTCTGGATCTGTTTGTTGTCCCTCCCCTCTTTGGATCTGTTTGTTGTCCCTCTCTCTCTGGATCTGTTTGTTGTCCCACTCTCTCTCTGGAACTGTTTGTTGTCCAACCTCTCCCCCTGGATCTGTCTGTTCTCCCTTCTCTGGATCTGATTGTTGTTCCTCCCTGTCTGGATATGCTTGTTGTTCCTCCCTCTCTGGATCAGGTTGTTGTCCCTTTCTCGATCTATTTGTTGTCCCTCTCTTTCCTCTGGATTTATTTGTTGTCCCCTCTCTCTGGATCTGTTTGTTGTTCTTCTCTCTCTCGGATCTGTTTGATGTCCTTTTCTCTCGACTCTGTTTGTTGTTCCTCTCTCTCTGATCTGTTTGTTGTCCGTATCTCTCTTGATCTGTTTGTTGTCTTTCTCTCTCTGGATCTGTTTGTTGTCCCTCTCTCTCTGGATGTGTTTGTTGTCCCTCTCTCTCTGGATCTGTTTGTTGTCCCCTCTCTCTTGATCTGTTTGTTGTCTTTCTCTCTCTGAATCTGTTTGTTGTCCCTCTCTCTCTGGATCTGTTTGTTGTCCCTCTCTCTCTGGATGTGTTTGTTGTCCCTCTCTCTCTCGGATCTGTTTGTTGTCCCTCTCTCTCTGGATCTGTTTATTGTCCCTCTCTCTGGATCTGTTTGTTGTCCTTCTCTCTCTGGATCTGTTTGTTGTTCCTCTCTCTCTGGATCTGTTTGTTGTCCGTCTCTTCTCTTGATCTGCCTTTGTTGTCTTTCTCTCTGATCTGTTTGTTGTCCCTCTCTCTCTGATTTGTTTGTTGTCCCTCTCTCTGGATCTGTTTGTTTTCCCTCTCTCTCTGAATCTGTTTGTTGTCCCTCTATCTCTGGATCTGTTGATTGTCCCTCTCTCTGGATCTGTTTGTTGTCCCTCCCTCTCTGGATCTGTTTGTTGTCCTCTCTCTCTGGATCTGTTTGTTGTCCACTCTCTCTCTGGATCTGTTTGTTGTCCAACTCTCTCTGATCTGTTTTTTCGCTCTCTCTGGGTCTGTTTGTTGTCCCTCTCTCTGAATCTGTCTGTTCTCCCTCTCTCTGGATCTGTTGTTGTTCCTCCCTGTCTGGATCTGCTTGTTGTTCCCTCCCTCTCTGGATCAATTTGTTGTCCCCTTTCTCTGGATCTGTTTGTTGTCCCCTCTCTTTCTCTGAATTTATTTTGTTGTCCATCTCTCTCGGATCTGTTTGTTGATTCTTCTCTCTCTGGATCAGTTTGTTGTCCCTTTCTACTGGATATTTGTCCCTCTCTCTCTGATCTGTTTGTTTCCCTCTCTCTCTGGATCTGTTTGTTGTCCTTCTCTCTTTGACCTGAGTTGTTGTCCCTCCCTCTCGGATCTGTTTGTTGTCCCTCCCTCTCCCGGATCTGTTTGTTGTCCCTCTCTCTCGATCTGTTTGTTGTCCTCTCTCTCTGGATATGTTTGTTGTCCCTCTCTGGATATGTTTGTTGTCCCTCTCTCTGATCTGTTTGTTCTCCTTATCTGATTAGTTGTTCCTCCCTGTCTGATCTGATTTTGTCCCTCTCTCTGGATCCTGTTTGTTGTCCCTCTCTTTCTCTGGTGTATTTGTTTCCCTCTCTCTCTGATCTGTTGTTCTTCTCTCTCTGGATCTGTTTGTTGTCCCTCTCTCTCTGGATCTGTTTTGTTGTCCCTCTCTCTCGGATCTGTTTGTTTCTTACTCTCTCTGGATCTGTTTGGTATCCCTCTCTCTCTGGATCTGTTTGTTGTCCATCTCTCTCTGGATCTGTTTGTTGTCCTTCTCTCTTTGACCTGTTTGTTGCCCCCTCTCTCTGGATCTGTTTGTTGTCCCTCTTTCTCTGGATTTGTTTGTTGTCTCTCTCTCTGAATCTGTTTGTTGTCCCTCTCTCTCTGAATTCTGTTTGTTGTCCTCCCTCTCTCAGGATCTGTTTTTTGTCCCTCTCTCTCAGGATCTGTTTGTTTGTCCCTCCTCTCAGGATCTGTTTGTTATCCCTCTCTCTGGATCTATTTGTTGACCTCTCTTTATCTGGATTTATTTTGCTGTCCCCTCTCAGGATCTGTTTGTTGTCCCTCTATCTCCGGATCTGTTTGTTGTCCCTCCCTCTCAGGATCTGTTTGTTGTCCCTCTCTCTGGATCTGTCTGTTGTCCTCTCTCTCTGGATCTGTTTGTTGTCCCTCTATCTCTCTGGATCTGTTTGTTGTCTTTCTCCTCTGGATCTGTTTGTTGTCCCTCTCTCTCTTGATCTGTTTTGTTGTCCCTCTCACTCTGGATATGTTTGTTGTCCTTCGCTCTGGATTTGTTTGTTGTCCCTCTCTCTCTGGATCTGTTTGTTGTTCCTCCCAGAACTCGATGTGTTTGTAGTTCCCTCCCTGTCTGGATCTGTTTGTTGTCCCTCTCTCTGGATCTGTTTGTTGTCCCTCTCTTCTTGAATCTGTTTGTTTTCTTTCTCTCTCTGTATCTGTTGTCCCTCCTCTCTGGATCTGTTTGTTGTCCCTCTCTCTCTTGATCTGTTTTGTTTTCCCTCTCTCTCTGATCTGTTTGTTGTCCCTCTCTTTCTGGATCATTTGTTGTCCAACCGTCTGTGATCTGTTTGTTGTCCATCTCTCTCTCGAATCTGTTTGTTGTCAATCTCTCTCGGATCTGTTTATTGTCCCTCTCTCTCAGAATCTGTTTGTTTTCCCTCTCTCTGAGACCCTCTGATCTATTTGTTCCCTCTCTCTCATCTGCCTGTTTCTCTCGGATCTGTTTGTTGTCCCTCTCTCTCTGGATCTGTTTGTTGTCCCTCTCTCTCTTGGATCTGTTTGTTGTCCCTCTCTCTGGATCTGTTTGTTGTCTCTCTCCTCTATGATCTGTTTGTTGTCCCTCTCTCTCTTGATCTGTTTGTTGTCCCTCTCCTCGGATATATTTGTTGTCCACTCGCTCTGATTTGTTTGTTGTCCCTCTCTCTCTGGATCTGTTTGTTGTATCTCCCAGACTAATATGTTTGTAGTCATCCTGTCTGTCTGTTTGTTGTCCCTCTCTCTCTGGATCAGTTTGTTGTCCCTCTCTCTGGATCTGTTTGTTTTCGTTTCTCTCTCTCGTATCTGTTTGTTGTCCTCTCTCTCTGGATCTGATTTGTTGTCCCTCTCTCTTTTGATCTGTTTGTTTGTCTCTCTCTCTGGATCTGTTTGTTGTCCCTCTCTTTCTGGATCCAGTTTGTTTGTCCCCTGTCTTTGAATCTGTTTGTTGTCCATCTCTCTCTCTGATCTGTTTTGTTGTCAATCTCTCTCTGGATCTGTTTATTGTCTCTCTCTCAGGATCTGTTTGTTTTCCCTCTCTCTCTGGATCTGAATGTTGACCCTCTCTCTGGATCTGTTGTTGTCCCTCTCTCTGGATCTGTCTGTTGTCCCTCTCTCTCTGGATCTGTTTGTTGTCCCTCTCTCTCTGGATCTGTTTGTTGTCCCTCTCTCTCTGATCTGTTTGTTGTTCCTCCAGACTCGATGTGTTTGTAGTTCATCCCTGTCTCGATCTGTTTTGTTGTCCTCTCTCTCGATCTGTTTTTGTCCTCTCTTTTCTTTCTCTCTCTGTATCTGTTTGTTGTCCCTCTCTCTCTTGATCTGTTTGTTGTCACTCTCTCTCTGGATCTGTTTGTTGCTCCCTCTCTTTCTGCATCAATTGTCGTCAACCGTCTGTGATCTGTTTGTTGTCCATCTCTCTCTGGATCTGTTTGTTGTCATCTCTCTGGATCTGTTTGTTGTCCCTCTCTCTCAGGATCTGTTTGTTTTCCTCCTCTCTCTGGATCTGAATGTTGACCCTCTCTCTCTGGATCTATTTGTTGTCCCTCTCTCTGGATCTGTCTGTTGTCCCCTCTCTCTGGATCTGTTTGTTGTCCCTCTCTCTCTGGATCTGTTTGTTGTCCCTCTCTCTCTGAATCTGTCTGTTGTCCCTCTCTCTGGATCTGTTTGTTGTTCCCTCTCTCTCGGATCTGTTTGTTGTCTTTCTCCTCTGGATCTGTTTGTTGTCCCTCTCTCTCCAGGATCTATTTGTTTTCCCTCTCTCTCGGATCTGAATGTTGACCCTCTCTCTCTGGATCAGTTTGTTGTCCCTCTCTCTGATCTGTCTGTTGTCCCTCTCCTCTGATATGTTTGTTGTCCTTCGCTCTTGAATTTGTTTGTTGTCCCTCTCTCTGGATCTGTTTGTTGTTCCTCCCAGACTCGATGTGTTTGTAGTTCCTCTTCTGATCTGTTTGTTGTCCTCTCTCTGGATCTGTTTGTTGTCCCTCTCTCTCTGGATCTGTTTGTTTTCTCTCTCTGTATCTGTTTGTTGTCCCTCTCTCTCTGGATCTGGTTGTTGTCCCATCTCTCTCTTGATCTGTTTGTTTTCCTCTCTCTCTGGATCTGTTTGTTGTCCCTCTCTTTCTGGATCTATTGTTGTCCAACCGTCTGTGGATCTGTTTGTTGTCCATCTCTCTCTCTGATCTGTTTGTTGTCAATCTCTCTCTGGATCTGTTTATTGTCCCTCTCTCTCTGGATCTATTTGTTGTCCTCTCTCTGATCTCGAATGTTGACCTTCTCTCTGGATCTATTTGTTGTCCCTCTCTCTCTGGATCTGTCTGTTGTCCTCTCTCTGGATCTGTTTGTTGTCCCTCTCTCTCTGGATCTGTTTGTTGTCCCTCTCTCTCGATCTGTCTGTTGTCCCTCTTCTCTGAATCTGTTTGTTGTCTTTCTCCCTCTGGATCTGTTTGTTGTCCCCTCTCTCTGGATCTGTTTGTTGTCCCTCTCTCTGGATATGTTTGTTGTCCCTTCGCTTCGATTGTTTGTTGTCCCTCTCTCTCTGAATCTGTTTGTTGTTCCTCCCAGACTCGATGTGTTTGTAGTTCCTCCCTGTCTGGATCTGTTTGTTGTCCCTCTCTCTCTGGATCTGTTTGTTGTCTCTCTCTCGGATCTTTTGTTTTCTTCTCTCTCTGTATCTGTTTGTTGCCTCTCTCTCTTGATCTGTTTGTTGTCACTCTCTCTGGATCTGTTTGTTGTCCCTCTCTTTCTGATCTATTTTGTTGTCCAACTTTCTGTGGATCTGTTTGTTGTCCATCTCTCTCTGGATCTGTTTGTTGTCCTCTCTCTGGATCTGTTTGTTGTCCCTCTCTCTCAGATCTGTTTGTTTTCCTCTCTCTCTGGATCTGTATTGTTGTCTCTCTCTCTGGATCTGTTTGTTGTCCTCTCTGGATCTGTCTGTTGTCCCTCTCTCTCGGATCTGTTTGTTGTCCCTCTCTCTCTGGATCTGTTTGTTGTCCCTCTCTCTCTGGATCTGTCTGTTGTCCCTCTCTCTCTGGATCTGTTTGTTGTCCCTCTTCTCTCTGTCTGTTTGTTGTCCTTTCTCCCTCTGGATCTGTTTGTTGTCCCTCTCACTCTGGATATGTTTGTTGTCCATCGCTCTGGATTTGTTTGTTGTCCCTCTCTCTCTGGATCTGTTTGTTGTTCCTCCCGACTCGTGTGTTTGTAGTTCCTCCCCTGTCTGGATCTGTTTGTTGTCCTCTCTCTCTGATCTGTTTGTTGTCCCTCTCTCTGGATCTGTTTGTTGTCCCTCTCTCTGGATCTGTTTGTTGTCCATCTCTCTCTGGATCTGTCTGTTGTCCCTCTCTCTCTGGATCTGTTTGTTGTCCTCTTTCTCTGGATCTGTTTGTTGTCTTTCTCCCTCTGGATCTGTTTGTTGTCCCTCTCTCTTGATCTGTTTGTTGTCCCTCTCCTCTGGATTTGTTTGTTGTCCATCGCTCTGGATTTGTTTGTTGTCCCTCTCTCTCTGGATCTGTTTGTTGTTCCTCCCAGACTCGGTTTGTTTGTAGTTCCTCCCTGTCTGGATCTGTTTGTTGTCCTCTCTCTGATCTGTTTGTTGTCCCTCTTCTGATCTGTTTGTTTTCTCTTCTGTATCTGTTTGTTGTCCCTCTCTCTCTCTGGATCTGATTTGTTATCCCTCTCTCTCTTGATCTGTTTGTTTTCACTCTCTCTCTGGATCTGTTTGTTGTCCCTCTCTTTCTGGATCTATTTGTTGTCCAACCGTCTTTGGATCTGTTTGTTGTCCCTCTCTCTGATCTGTTTGTTGTCAATCTCTCTCGATCTGTTTGTTGTCCTCTCTCTCTGATTGTTTGTTTTCCTCTCTCTCTGGATCTGAATGTTACCTCTCTCTCTGGATCTGTTTTGTTGTCCCTCTCTCTCTGATCTGTTTGTTGTCCCTTCTCTCTGGATCTGTTTGTTGTCCCTCTCTCTGGATCTGTTTGTTGTCCCTCTCTCTCTCGATCTGTCTGTTGTCCCTCTCTCTTCGATCTGTTTGTTGTCTTTCTCCCTCTGGATCTGTTTGTTGTCCCTCTCT
Source organism: Salmo salar (assembly GCF_905237065.1). Lineage (NCBI taxonomy): Eukaryota > Metazoa > Chordata > Actinopteri > Salmoniformes > Salmonidae > Salmo > Salmo salar. The sequence continues at coordinate 33,526,375 of NC_059460.1, read as the reverse complement.
CTTTGGATCTGTTTGTTGTCCCTTCTCATGATTTGTTTGTTGTCCATCGCTCTGGGTTTGTTTGTTGTCCCTCTCTCTCTGGATCTGTTTGTTGTTCCTCCCAGCTCGATGTGTTTGTTGTTCCTCCTCGTCTGGATCTGTTTGTTGCCCTCTCTCTCTCTTGATTTGTTTGTTGTCCTCTCTCTCTGGATCTGTTTGTTGTTCTTTCTCTCTCTGTATCTGTTTGTTGTCCCTCTCTCTCTGGATTTGTTTGTTGTCCCTCTCTCTTTGATCTGTTTGTTGTCCTCTCTCTCTGGATTCTGTTTGTTGTCCCTCTCTTTCTGGATCTATTTGTTGTCCTACTTCTCTGTAATTTGTTTGTTGTCCTTCTCTTCTCTGATCTGTTTGTTGTCCCTCTCTTTGATTTGTTTGTTGTCCCTCTCTCTGGATCTGTTTGTTTTCCTCTCTTTTTGGATTTGAATGTTGTCCTCTCTCTTTGATCTATTTGTTGTCCTTCTCTCTGGATCTGTTTGTTGTCCCTCTCTCTTTGGATTTGTTTGTTGTCCCTCTCTTTCGGATCTGTTTGTTGTCGCTCTCTCTCTGGATCTGTTTGTTGTCCTTCTTTCTGGATCTGTTTGTTGTCCTCTCTTCTCTGGATCTGTTTGCTGTCCCTCTCTTTGGATCTGTTCGTTGTCCTCTTTCTCTGGATCTGTTTGTTGTCCTCGTCTTTGATCTGTTTGTTGTCTTTCTCCTCTGGATTTGTTTGTTGTCCTCTCTCTGGATCTGTTTGTTGTCCCTCTCTTTGATATGTTTGTTGTCTCGCCTGGATCTGTTTGTTGTCCTTCTCTCTCTGGATTTGTTTGTTGTCCCTCCCTCTTTGGATTTGTTTGTTGTCCCTCTCTCTCTGGATCTGTTTGTTGTCCCACTCTCTCTCTGGATTTGTTTGTTGTCCGCTCTCTCTGGATCTGTTTTGTTGTCTCTCTCTTTGGATCTGTTTGTTGTCCCTCTCTCTTTGATTTGTTTGTTGTCTTTCTCTCTTTGATCTGTTTGTTCTCCTTTCTTTGGATGTGTTTGTTGTCCCTTTCTGGATTTGTTTGTTGTCCCTCTCTCTGGATTTGTTTGTTGTCCCTCTCTCTTGGATTTGTTTGTTGTCCTCTTTCTTGATTTGTTGTCTTCTCTTTGGATTTGTTTGTTGTCCCTACTCTTTGGATTTGTTTGTTGTCCCTCTCTTTGATTTGTTTGTTGTCCCTCTTTTGATTTGTTTGTTGTCCAACTTTCTGATCTGTTTCTTCTGGATTTGTTTGTTGTCCTCTCTGATTTGTTTGTTGTCCTTCTCTCTCTGGATTTGTTTGTTGTCCTTTCCTCTGATTTGTTTGTTCTCCTTTTGGATCTGTTTGTTGTCCCTCTTTCTTTGGATTTGTTTGTTGTCCCTCCTTTTTGATTTGTTTGTTCTCCCTTTTCTTTGGATCTGTTTGTTGTCCCCTCTTTCTGGATTTGTTTGTTGTCCTACTCTCTGTTTTTTTTTGCTCTCTCTTTTGATTTGTTTGTTGTCCCTCTCTTTGGATTTGTTTGTTGTCCCTTCTCCTTTTGATTTGTTTGTTGTCCTTCTTTCTTTGATCTGTTTGTTGTCCCTTTTTGATTTGTTTGTTGTCCTTCGCTTTGATTGTTGTCCTTCTTTCTCGATTTGTTTGTTACTTTTGGACTTTGTTTTTAGTTCCTCCCTGTCTGATTTGTTTTGTTGTCCTCTCTCTGATTTGTTTGTTGTCCTTCTCTTTGGATTTGTTTGTTGTCTTCTCTCTTTGTATTTGTTTGTTGTCCCTCTCTTTCTGATCTGTTTGTTGTCTCTTTTTTTTGATTTGTTTGTTGTCCCTCTCTCTGGATTTGTTTGTTGTTCTCTCTGATTTGTTTGTTGTCCTTCGTCTTTTGATTTGTTTGTTGTCCTCTCTTCTGGATTTGTTTGTTGTCCTCTCTCTTTGATCTGTTTATTGTCCCTTCTCTTTGGATTTGTTTGTTCTCCCTCTCTCTCTGATTTGATATGTTACCTTCTCTTTCTGGATTTTTTTGTTGTCCCTCTCTCTGGATTTGTTTGTTGTCGCCTCTCTTTGGATCTGTTTGTTGTCCCTTCTCTCTGGATCTGTTTGTTGTCGCCTCTCTTTGGATTTGTTTGTTGTCCTCTTTTTCTGGATTTGTTTGTTGTCCTTCTTTCTTTGGATTTGTTTGTTGTCCTTCTCTTTGATTTGTTTGTTGTCCTTCTTTTTCTGGATTTGTTTGTTGTCCTTCTCTCTTTGATTTGTTTGTTGTCTTTCTTCCTTTGATTTGTTTGTTGTCCTCTTTTTTTGGATTTGTTTGTTGTCCTCTCTTTTTGGATTTGTTTGTTGTCCTCCTTTCTGATTTGTTGGTTGTCCTTTTCTTCTATTTGTTTGTTGTCCCTTTTTTCTGATTTGTTTGTTGTCCTTCTCTCTTTGGATTTGTTTGTTGTCCCTTTTTTTTGATTTGTTTGTTGTCCCTCTTTCTGATTTGTTTTTTGTCCTTCTCTGATTTGTTTGTTGTCCTTTCTCTGATCTGTTTGTTGTCCTTTTCTTTGGATTTGTTTGTTGTCCTTCTTTCTCTGGATTTGTTTGTTGTCCTTTTTTTTGGATTTGTTTGTTGTCCTTTTTTCTCTGATTTGTTTGTTGTCCCTCTCTTTCGATTTGTTTGTTGTCCCTTTCTTTGATTTGTTTGTTGTCTTTTCTTGATTTGTTTGTTGTCCTTTTTCTTGATTTGTTTGTTGTCTCTTTTGATTTGTTTGTTGTCTTTCTTTGATTTGTTTGTTGTCCCTTTTTTTTGATTTGTTTGTTGTCCTTTTTTTGGATTTGTTTGTTGTCTCTTTTTCTGGATTTGTTTGTTGTCCTTTCTTCTTTGGATTTGTTTGTTGTCCTTTTCTGGATCTGTTTGTTGTCTCTCCTTTTTGATTTGTTTGTTGTCCTCTTTTTTTCTGGATTTGTTTGTTGTCCCTCTCTTCTTGGTTTGTTTGTTGTCCTCTTTCTTTGATTTGTTTTTGTCTCTTCTTTGATTTGTTTGTTGTCTCTCTCTTCTGGATTTGTTGTCCTTCTTTTTCTTTGATTTGTTTGTTGTCCCTCTCTTTCTGATTTGTTTGTTGTCTCTTTTTTTGGATTTGTTTGTTGTCCCTTCTCTCTTTGATTTGTTTGTTGTCCCTTTCTTGATTTGTTTTCCTTTCTCTTTGGATTTGTTTGTTGTCCTTTCTCTTTATTTGTTTTGTTGTCTCTTTCTTTTTGATTTGTTTGTTGTCCCTCTCTTTTGGATTTGTTTGTTGTCCCTTTTTCTGGATTTGTTTGTTGTCCATCGCTCTGGATTTGTTTTGTTGTCTCTTTTTCTTGATTTGTTTGTTGTCCTGACTCGGTTTTTTATTCTCCTTTCTGATTTGTTTTGTTGTCCCTTTTTTTGGATTTGTTTGTTGTCTTTTCTCTTTGATTTGTTTGTTGTCTTTTTCTCTCTGTTTGATCTGTCTTGTTGTCCCTTTCTCTGGATTTGTTTGTTGTCCTTCTTTTGATTTGTTTGTTGTCCTTTCTGATTTGTTTGTTGTCCTACCTCTTTGGATTTGTTTGTTGTCTCTTTCTTTGGATTTGTTTGTTGTCCTTTCTTTGATTTGTTTGTTGTCCCTTCTTTTGATTTGTTTGTTTCCCTCTCTTTGATTTGTTTGTTGTCCTTTTTTTTGGATTTGTTTGTTGTCTCTTCTTTTGGATTTGTTTGTTGTCTTTCTCTTTGATTTGTTTTGTTGTCTCTTTCTTTCTGGATTTGTTTTGTTGTCCTTCTCTGTGCTTTGTTGTTCATCTTTGATTTGTTGTGTCCCTTTCTTTGATTTGTTTGTTGTTCCTTTCTTGACTTCTGTTTGTTGTTCTTCCTCTTCTTGATTTGTTTGTTGTCCTCTCTTTGGATTTGTTTGTTGTCCTCTCTTCTGGATTTGTTTGTTGTCTTTCTCTCTCTGTATTTGTTTGTTGTCCTTTTCTTTGGATTTGTTTGTTGTCTTTTTCTCTTGATTTGTTTGTTGTTCCTCTTTCTGGATTTGTTTGTTGTCCTTTTTTGATTTGATTGTTGTCTACTTCCTTTGGATTTGTTTGTTGTCCTTTTTTTGGATTTGTTTGTTGTCCTCTCTTCTGGATTTGTTTGTTGTCCCTTTTTTTGATTTGTTTGTTGTCCCTTTTTTTTGGATTTGATTGTTTACTTCTCTCTTTGGATTTGTTTGTTGTCCCTTTTTTTTGGATTTGTTTGTTGTCTTTCTTTGGATTTGTTTGTTGTCCTCTCTTCTGATTTGTTTGTTGTCCTTTTCTTCTGGATTTGTTTGTTGTCCTTCTGTCTTTGGATTTGTTTGTTGTCCCTTTCTTCTGATTTGTTTGTTGTCCTTTCTCTTTGATTTGTTTGTTGTCCTTTTCTTTCTGGATTTGTTTGTTGTCCCTCTCTCTTTGATTTGTTTGTTGTCCCTCTCTTTGATTTGATTGTTGTCCTTTCTTTTTGGATTCTGTTTGTTGTCCCTTTCTCTTCTTTTTGATTTGTTTTGTTGTCTCTTTTTTTTGATTTGTTTGTTGTCTTTTTTTTTGATTTGTTTGTTGTCCTTCTTCTTTGATTTGTTTGTTGTCGCTCTTTTTTTGATTTGTTTGTTGTCCTTTTCTTTTGGATTTGTTTGTTGTCTTCTTTCTTTGACTCTGTTTGTTGTCCTTTTTTTTTTGATTTGTTTGTTGTCCTTTTTTTGGATTTGTTTGTTGTCTTTTTTTTTTGGATTTGTTTGTTGTCCCTTTTTTTGGATTTGTTTTGTTGTCCTTTCTCTTTGATTTGTTTGTTGTCCTCTTTCTGGTCTATTTGTTGTCCCTTCTGTCCTCTTTGGATTTGTTTGTTGTCCTTCTTTTGATTTGTTTGTTGTCTCTCTTTCGATTTGTTTGTTGTCCTTTTTTTTGGATTTGTTTGTTGTCTTTTTTTTTTGATTTGTTTGTTGTCCTTCTTTCTGATTTGTTTGTTGTCTCTTTTCTTTGGATTTGTTTGTTGTCCTCTTTCTTTGGATTTGTTTGTTGTCCTCTCTTTGATTTGTTTGTTGTCCCTTTCTTTGATTTGTTTGTTGTCCATCTCTCTTCTGGATTTGTTTGTTGTCTTTTTTTTTGGATTTGTTTGTTGTCCCTTTCTTTTTTGATTTGTTTGTTGTCTTTCTCTTTTGATTTGTTTGTTGTCCTTTTCTTGATTTGTTTGTTGTCCTTTCTTTGGATTTGTTTTGTTGTCCTCTCTTTGGATTTGTTTGTTGTCCTTTCTCTTTGATTTGTTTTGTTGTCCTTTTTCTTTGATTTGTTTGTTGTCCTTTTTTTTGATTTGTTGTCCTCTTTCTTTGATTTGTTTGTTGTCCTCTTTCTGGATTTGTTTGTTGTCCTCTCTTCTGATTTGTTTTGTTGTCCTTTCTTTCTGGATTTGTTTGTTGTCTTTTTTTTTGGATTTGTTTGTTGTCCCTCTCTCTTTGATTTGTTTGTTGTCCTTTTTCTTTGATTTGTTTGTTGTCCTCTTTCTTTGATTTGTTTGTTGTCCTTTTTTCTGGATTTGTTTGTTGTCCTCCTTTTTGGATTTGTTTGTTGTCCATCTTCTTCTGATTTGTTTGTTGTCCTTTCTTTGATTTGTTTGTTGTCTATTTTTCTTTGATTTGTTTGTTCGCCTTTTTTTGGATTTGTTTGTTGTCCTTCTCTTTTGATTTGTTTGTTGTCTTTTTTTTTGATTTGTTTGTTGTCCTTTTTTTGGATTTGTTTGTTGTCCAATCTTCTTTTGGATTTGTTTGTTGTCCCTTTTTTTGGATTTGTTTGTTGTCTTTCTCTTTGATTCTGTTTATTGTCTCTCTTTCGGATTTGTTTGTTCTCCCTTTCTTTCTGATTTGATTTGTTGACCTTCTTTTGATTTGTTTGTTGTCCTTTTTTTGATTTGTTTGTTGTCCCTTCTTTTTTGATTTGTTTGTTGTCCTTCTTTCTGGATTTGTTTGTTGTCCTTCTTTTCTGATTTGTTTGTTGTCCTCTTCTTTGGATTTGTTTGTTGTCCTTTTTTTTTGGATTTGCTTTGTTGTCCTTTCTCTTTGATTTGTTTGTTGTCCTTTTTCTTTGGATTTGTTTGTTGTCTTTCTTTTGGATTTGTTTGTTCTCTTTCTCTCTTTGATTTGATTGTTGTCCTTTTTTTTTTGGTTCTATTTGTTGTCCCTCTGTCTCTCTCTCTGGATTTGTTTGTTGTCTCTTTTTTTGATTTGTTTGTTGTCCTCTCTTTGGATTTGTTTGTTGTCCTTCTTCTTTGGATTTGTTTGTTGTCGTTTCTCTTTGATTTGTTTGTTGTCCTTTTTTCTGATTTGTTTGTTGTCTTTTTTTTTTGATTTGTTTGTCCTCTCTGATTTGTTTGTTGTCCTTTCTCTTTGGATTTGTTTGTTGTCCACTTTCTTTTTGATTTGTTTGTTGTCCTTTCTTTTTGGATTTGTTTGTTGTCCTTTTTTTTTTGATTTGTTTGTTGTCTTTCTTTCTGGATTTGTTTGTTGTCCTTCTCTTTCTGGATTTGTTTGTTGTCCTTTCTGGATTTGTTTTGTTGTCTTTTTCTTCTGATTTGTTTGTTGTCCTTTCTTTTTGGATTTGTTTGTTGTCCCTCTTTTTGGATTTGTTTTGTTGTCCTTTCTCTGATTTGTTTGTTGTCCCTTTTTTTGGATCTGTTTGTTGTTCGTCTTTTTGATTTGTTTGTTGTCCTTCTCTTTGGATTTGTTTGTTGTCCTTTCTTTGATTTGTTTGTTGTCCTTTCTTTTTGGATTTGTTTGTTGTCCTCTCTTTGGATTTGTTTGTTGTCCTCTTTTTGGATTTGTTTGTTGTCCCTTTCTTTTTGGATTTGTTTGTTGTCCTTCTTTCTTTGGATTTGTTTGTTGTCTCTCCTTTTTTTGGATTTGTTTGTTGTCTCTTTCTTTTGATTTGTTTGTTGTCCCTTTTTTTTTGATTTGTTTTTCTTTTTGATCCGCTTTCTTTTTCTGATTTGTTTGTTGTCCTCTTTCTTTGGATTTGTTTGTTGTCCTTTTTTTTGGATTTGTTTTGTTGTCCCCCTCTTTGGATTTGTTTGTTGTCCTTCTCTTTGATTTGTTTGTTGTCCTCTCTCTGGATTTGTTTGTTGTCCTTTCTCTGATTTGTTTTGTTGTCTTTTCTCTTGATTTGTTTGTTGTCTTTTTCTTTGGATTTGTTTGTTGATCTTTCTCCTCTTTGATTTGTTTGTTGTCCTTTTTTTTGATTTGTTTGTTGTCTTTTTTCTTTGATTTGTTTTGTTGTCCTTCGCTCTGATTTGTTTGTTGTCTTTCTCTTTCGATTTGTTTGTTGTTCTTTTTGCTGATTTGTTTTTTGTCCTCTCTTTCTGGATTTGTTTGTTGTCCCTTTCTCTTTTTGATTTGTTTTTTTCCCTCTTTCTTTGGATTTGTTTGTTGTCCTTTTTTTTGTATTTGTTTGTTGTCCCTCTTTCTTTGGATTTGATTTGTTGTCCTTTCTTTTTGATTTGTTTGTTGTCTTTCTCTTTGATTTGTTTGTTGTCTTTTTTTTTGGATTTGTTTGTTGTCCCCTTTCTTTTTGGATCTGTTTGTTGTCCTTTCTCTTTGATTTGTTTGTTGTCCTTCTTTCTGGATCTGTTTGTTGTCCTCTCTCTGGATTTGATTTGTTGACCTTTTTTGATTTGTTTGTTGTCCTCTTTCTTTGGATCTGTTTGTTGTCTTTTTTTTTTGGATTTGTTTGTTGTCCTTCTCTTTGGATTTGTTTTGTTGTCCTCTTTCTCTTGATTTGTTTGTTGTCCTTTCTTTTTGATTTGTTTGTTGTCCCTCTTTTTTGGATTTGTTTGTTGTCCTTTTCTTTTTGGATTTGTTTGTTGTCCCCTCTCTCTGGATTTGTTTGTTGTCCTCTCTCTTTGATTTGTTTGTTGTCCTCTCTCTGGATTTGTTTGTTCTCCCTTTCTTTGATTTGATTGTTGACTCTTTTTGATCTGTTTGTTGTCCTTTTTTTTTGATTTGTTTGTTGTCCTTTCTTTTTGGATTTGTTTGTTGTCCCTCTTTCTGGATTTGTTTGTTGTCCTTCTTTCTTTGATTTGTTTGTTGTCCTCTTCTTTGATCTGTTTTGTTGTCCCTCTCTTTGGATTCGTTTGTTGTCCTCTCTTTGATTTGTTTGTTGTCCTTTTTTCTTATCTGTTTTGTTGTCCCTCTCTCTTTGGATTTGTTTGTTGTCCTTTTCTTTGATTTGTTTGTTGTCCCTTTCTTTGGATCTGTTTGTTGTCCCTTTTTTTGATTTGTTTGTTGTCCCTCTTTCTCTTTGGGTTTCTGTTTGTTGTCCTTTTTCTGGATTTGTTTGTTTGTCCCTCTCTTTGATTTGTTTGTTGTCTTTCTTTTTGGATTTGTTTGTTGTCCCTTTCTTTGGATCTGTTTGTTGTCTTTCTCCTTTTTGATTTGTTTTGTTGTCCCTTTCTCTTTGATTTGTTTGTTGTCTCTCTTTCTGATTTGTTTGTTGTCTTTCTTTCTCTGATTTGTTTTGTTGTCCCTCTTTTTTTGGATTTGTTTGTTGTCCTTTCTTTTTGGATTTGTTTGTTGTCCTTTTCTTTGTATTTGTTTGTTGTCCCTTCTCTCTGGATTTGTTTGTTGTCCTCTCTTTGATCTGTTTGTTGTCCTATCTTCTTTGGATTTGTTTGTTGTCCCTTCTCTCTTTGGATTTGTTTGTTGTCCTCTCTCTGGATTTGTTTGTTGTCCTCTCTTTTTGGATTTGATTGTTGTCCTTCTCTTTGTATTTGTTGTTCCTCTGTCTTTTTTTGATTTGTTTGTTGTCTTCTCTCTGATTTGTTTGTTTGTCTTTCTTCTTTGGATTTGTTTGTTGTCCTTTCTCTTGGATTTGTTTGTTGTCCTTTTTTTTGATTTGTTTGTTGTCCTTCTTTCTTTGATTTGATTTGTTGTCCTTCTCTCTGACCTGTTTGTTGTCCTTTCTTTTTGATTTGTTTGTTGTCCCTTCTCTTCTGGATTTGTTTGTTGTCCCTTTCTTTGGATTTGTTTGTTGTCCTTTCTCTCTGGATTTGTTTGTTGTCCTCTTTCTTGATTTGTTTGTTGTCCCTTTTTTTTGATTTGTTTGTTGTCCTTCTCTTCTTTGGATTTGTTTGTTGTCTCTTTCTTTGGATTTGTTTGTTGTCTTTTTTTTTTGATTTGTTTTGTTGTCCTTTCTCTGGATTTGTTTGTTGTCCTTTTCTTCTGGATTTGATTGTTTGTCCTTTCTTTTTGATTTGTTTGTTGTCCCTTTTTCTTTTGATTTGTTTGTTGTCCTTTCTTTTTGATTTGTTTGTTGTCCTCTCTTTTTGGATTTGTTTGTTGTCCCTTTCTTTTTGATTTGATTTGTTTGTCCTTCTTCTTTGATTTGTTTGTTGTCCTTTTTTTTTGGATTTGTTTGTTGTCCCTTTCTCTGGATTTGTTTGTTGTCCCTTTCTCTTTGATTTGTTTGTTGTCCCTTTTTTTCTGGATTTGTTTGTTGTCCCTTTCTCTTTGATTTGTTTGTTGTCCTCTCTTTGATTCTGTTTGTTGTCGCTTTTCTTTCTGGATTTGTTTGTTGTCCTTTTCTTTGATTTGTTTGTTGTCCTCTCTCTGGATTTGTTTGTTGTCCTTTCTCTCTGATTTGTTTGTTGTCCTTTCTCTCTTTGGATTTGTTTGTTGTCCCTTTCTTTGGATTTGTTTGTTGTCCTCTCTCTGGATTTGTTTGTTGTCCTCTTCTCTGGATTTGTATTGTTGACCTTCTCTTTGGACTTGTTTGTTGTCCCTCTCTCTTTGATTTGTTTGTTGTCCTCTCTCTGGATTTGTTTGTTGTCCCTTCTCTCTGGATTTGTTTGTTGTCCCTTTCTCTGATTTGTTTGTTGTCCTCTCTTCTGATCTGTTTGTTGTCCTCTTCTTTGGATTTGTTTGTTGTCCTCTCTCTGGATTTGTTTGTTGTCTCTCCTCTCTTTGGATCTGTTTTGTTTTCCTTTCTTTGACTTGTTAGTTTTCCTTTCTCTGATTTGTTTTTCCTCTCTTTGGATTTGTTTTGTTGTCCTTCTCTTTTGGATTTGTTTGTTGTCCTTCTTTGACCTGTTTGTTGTCCCTCTTCTTTGATTTGTTTGTCTCTCTCTTTGACCTGTTTGTTGTCCCTCTCTTTGGATTTGTTTGTTGTTCCTTCTCTTTGGATTTGTTTGTTGTCCTCTCTCTTTGGATTTGTTTGTTGTCCCTCTTTCTCTGGATTTGTTTGTTGTCCCTCTCTTGGATCTTGTTGTCGCCTTCTTTGATTTGTTTGTTGTCCTCTTTTTTTGGATTTGTTTGTTGTCCTCTCTTTCTGATCTGTTTGTTTTCCTTTCTTTCTGGATTTGTTTGTTGTCCTCTCTCTGGATCTGTTTGTTGTCCCTTTCTTTTTGATCTGATTTGTTGTCCTTCTCTCTTTGATCTATTTGTTGTCCCTCTCTCTTCTGGATCTGTTTGTTGTCCTCTCTTTGGATTTGTTTGTTGTCCTTTCTCTCTCTGGATCTGTTTGTTGTCCCTTTTTTTCTGATTTGTTTGTTGTCCCTCTCTCTCTGGATCTGTTTGTTGTCCCTTTCTTTGGATTTGTTTGTTGTCCCTCTTTCTCTCGATCTTTTTGTTGTCCTCTCTGATTTGTTTGTAGTTCCTTTCTGTCTGATGATTTGTTGTCCCTCCTCTTTGGATCTGTTTGTTGTCCTCTCTCTCTGGATTTGTTTTGTTGTCCCTCTCTTTCTGGATTTGTTTGTTTTCCTTCTCTCTCTGGATTTGTTTGTTGTCCCTCTTTCTCTGATTTGTTTGTTGTCCCTCTCTTCTGGATCTGTTTGTTGTCCTTTCTCTTTGGATCTGTTTGTTGTCCCTCTCTCTGGATCTGTTTGTTGTCCTCTCTCTGGATCTGTTTGTTGTCCCTCTCTCTTGATCTGTTTGTTTTCCTTTCTCTCTGATTTGTTTGTTGTCCTTCTCTCTCTGGATCTGTTTGTTGTCCCTCTTCTTTGATCTGTTTGTTGTCCTTCTCTTGATTTGTTTGTTGTCCCTCTCTCTCTCTGATCTGTTTGTTGTCCTCTCTCTGGATCTGTTTGTTGTCCTTCTCTTTGGATCTGTTTGTTGTCCTTCTCTCTCTGATTTGTTTGTTGTCCCTCTCTGGATTTGTTTGTTGTCCCTCTCTTTGGATTTGTTTTGTTGTCCCTCTTCTCTTGATCTGTTTGTTGTCCTTTCTTGTTCGATTTGTTTGTTGTTCCTTTCGTCTGATTTGTTTGTTGTCCTCTCTCTTTGGATCTGTTTGTTGTCCTCTCTCTGGATTTGTTTGTTGTCCTCTCTTTCTGGATTTGTTTGTTGTCCTTCTCTCTGGATCGCTTTGTTGTCCCTCTGTCTCTGATCTGTTTGTTGTCCTCTCTCTTGATTTGTTTGTTGTCTCTCTCTCTGTATTTGTTTGTTGTCCCTCTCTCTCTGGATTTGTTTGTTGTCCCTCTCTTTGATCTGTTTGTTGTCCCTCTCTCTGATTTGTTTGTTGTCCACTCGCTCTGTGGATCTGTTTGTTGTCCTCTCTCTCTGGATCTGTTTGTTGTCCCTCTCTCTTTGGATATGTTTCTTGTCCTCTCTCTGGATCTGTTTGTTCTCCCTTTCTTTGGATCTGATTGTTGTCCCTTCTCTCTGGATCTGTTTGTTGTCCCTCTCTCTGATCTGTTTGTTGTCCCTCTCTCTGAATCTGTTTGTTGTCCTCTCTCTCTGGATCTGTTTGTTGTCCTCTCTCTGATCTGTTTGTTGTCCTCTCTGTGGATCTGATTTGTTGTCCTTCTCTCTCTGGATCTGTTTGTTGTCCCTTCTCTCTGGATCTGTTTGTTGTCCCTCTCTGCGATCTGTTTGTTGTCCTCTCTCTGGATCTGTTTGTTGTCCCTCTCTTCTGATCTGTTTGTTGTCCTCTCTCTGGATCTGTTTGTTGTCCTCTCTCTGATCTGTTTGTTGTCCCTTCTCTCTGGATCTGTTTGTTCTCCTCTCTCTCTGATCTGTTTGTTGTCCTCTCTCTTTCTGGATCTGTTTGTTGTCCTTTCTTCTCTGGATCTGTTTGTTGTCCCTCTTCTCTGGATCTGTTTGTTGTCCCTCTCTCTGGATCTGTTTGTTGTCCATCTCTCTGGATCTGTTTGTTGTCCCTCTCTCTCTGGATCTGTTTGTTGTCCCTCTCTCTCTCTGGATTTGTTTGTTGTCCCTCTCTTTCTGGATCTGTTTGTTGTCCTTCTTTCTCTGGATCTGTTTGTTGTCCCTCTGTCTCTGGATCTGTTTGTTGTCCCTCTCTTTCTGGATCTGTTTGTTGTCCTCTCTCTCTGCGATCACTTTGTTGTCCTCTTTCTCTGGATCTGTTTGTTGTCCCTCTCTCTCTGGATCTGTTTGTTGTCTTTCTCTCTCTGTATCTGTTTGTTGTCCCTCTCTCTGGATCTGTTTGTTGTCCTCTCTCTCTTGATCTGTTTGTTGTCCCTCTCTCTCTGGATCTATTTGTTGTCCAACTCGTCTGTGGATCTGTTTGTTGTCCCTCTCTCTCTGGATCTGTTTGTTGTCCTCTCTCTCTGGATCTGTTTGTTGTCCCTCTCTCTCTGGATCTGTTTGTTGTCCCTCTCTCTTTGATCTGTTTGTTGTCCCTCTCTCTCTGAATCTGTTTGTTGTCCCTCTCTCTGGATCTGTTTGTTGTCCTCTCTCTCTGATCTGTTTGTTGTCCCTCTCTCTGGATCTGTTTGTTGTCCTTTCTCTCTGGATCTGTTTGTTGTCCCTCTCTCTCTGGATCTGTTTGTTGTCCCCTCTCTCTGATCTGTTTGTTGTCCCTTCTCTCTGGATCTGTTTGTTGTCCTCTCTCTCTGATTTGTTTGTTGTCCCTCTCTCTCTGGATCTGTTTGTTGTCCCTCTCTCTCTGGATCTGTTTGTTGTCCTCTCTTTCTGGATCTGTTTGTTGTCCTTCTTTCTCTGGATCTGTTTGTTCTCCCTCTCTCTGGATCTGTTTGTTGTCCCTCTCTTTCTGGATCTGTTTGTCCTTCTTTCTCTGGATCTGTTTGTTGTCCCTCTGTCTGTGGATCTGTTTGTTGTCCCTCTCTCTCTCGATCTGTTTGTTGTCCATCTCTCTCGATATGTTTGTTGTCCCTCTCTCTCTGATCTGTTTGTTCTCCCTTCTCTCTGGATCTGTTTGTTGTCCCTCTCTTTCTGGATCTGTTTGTTGTCCTTCTTTCTCTGGATCTGTTTGTTGTCCCTCTGTCTCTGGATCTGTTTGTTGTCCCTCTCTTTCTGGATCTGTTTGTTGTCCTTCTCTCTCTGGATCTCTTTGTAGTCCCTCTGTCTCTGGATCTGTTTGTTGTCCCTCTCTCTCTGGATCTGTTTGTTGTCTTTCTCTCTCTGTATCTGTTTGTTGTCCCTCTCTCTCTGGATCTGTTTGTTGTCCCTTTCTCTCTTGATCTGTTTGTTGTCCCTCTCTCTCTGGATCTGTTTGTTGTCCAACCGTCTGTGGATCTGTTTGTTGTCCCTCTCTCTCTCTGGATCTGTTTGTTGTCAACTCTCTCTGATATGTTTGTTGTCCCTCTCTCTCTGGATCTGTTTGTTCTCCCTTCTCTCTGGATCTGAATGTTGTCCCTCTCTCTCTGTATCTATTTGTTGTCCCTCTCTCTCTTGATCTGTTTGTTGTCCCTCTCTCTCTGGATCTGTTTGTTGTCCCTCTCTCTCTGGATCTGTTTGTTGTCCCTCTCTCTGGATCTGATTGTTGTCCTTCTCTCTCTGGATCTGTTTGTTGTCCCTCTCTCTCTCTGGATCTGTTTGTTGTCCCTCTCTCTGGATCTGTTTGTTGTCCCTCTCTCTCTGATCTATTTGTTGTCCAACCGTCTGTGGATCTGTTTGTTGTCCCTCTCTCTCTGATCTGTTTTGTTGTCCCTCTCTCTCTGGATATGTTTATTGTCCCTCTCTCTCTGGATCTGTTTGTTCTCCCTCTCTCTCTGGATCTGAATGTTGACCCTCTCTCTCTGGATCTATTTGTTGTCCCTCTCTCTCTTGATCTGTTTGTTGTGTCCCTCTCTCTCTGAATCTGTTTGTTGTCGCTCTCTCTCTGGATCTGTTTGTTGTCCCTCTCTCTCTGGATCTGTTTGTTGTCCCTCTCTCTGTGGATCTGTTTGTTGTCCTTCTCTCTCTGGATCTATTTGTTGTCCCTCTCTCTCTTTTCGGATCTGTTTGTTGTCCCTCTCTCTGGATCTGTTTGTTGTCCCTCTCTCTCTGGATCTGTTTGTTGTCTCTCTCTCTGGATCTGTTTGTTGTCCTTCTCTCTCTGGATCTGTTTGTTGTCCCTCTCTCTCTGGATCTGTTTGTTCTCCCTCTCTCTGGATCTGTTCGTTGTCCCTCTCTTTCTGGATCTGTTTGTTGTCCTTCTTTCTCTGGATCTGTTTGTTGTCCCTCTGTCTGTGGATCTGTTTGTTGTCCCTCTCTCTCTCTGGATCTGTTTGTTGTCAATCTCTCTCTGGATATGTTTATTGTCCCTCTCTCTCTGGATCTGTTTGTTCTCCCTCTCTCTCTGGATTTGTTTGTTGTCCCTCTCTTTCTGGATCTGTTTGTTGTCCTTCTTTCTCTGGATCTGTTTGTTGTCCCTCTGTCTCTGGATCTGTTTGTTGTCCCTCTCTTTCTGGATCTGTTTGTTGTCCTTCTCTCTCTGGATCACTTTGTTGTCACTCTGTCTCTGGATCTGTTTGTTGTCCCTCTCTCTCTGATCTGTTTGTTGTCTTTCTCTCTCTTGTATCTGTTTGTTGTCCCTCTCTCTCTGGATCTATTTGTTGTCCAACCGTCTGTGGATCTGTTTGTTGTCCCTCTCTCTCTCTGGATCTGTTTGTTGTCAATCTCTCTCTGGATATGTTTGTTGTCCCTCTCTCTCTGGATGTGTTTGTTTCTCCCTCTCTCTCTGGATCTGAATGTTGACCCTCTCTCTCTGGATCTGTTTGTTGTCCCTCTCTCTCTTGATCTGTTTGTTGTCCCTCTCTCTCTGAATCTGTTTGTTGTCGCTCTCTCTCTGGATCTGTTTGTTGTCCCTCTCTCTGGATCTGTTTGTTGTCCCTCTCTCTGTGGATCTGATTGTTGTCCTTCTCTCTCTGAATCTGTTTGTTGTCCCTCTCTCTCTCTCTGGATCTGTTTGTTGTCCCTCTCTCTGGATCTGTTTGTTGTCCCTCTCTCTCTGGATCTATTTGTTGTCCAACATCTCTGGATCTGTTTGTTGTCCCTCTCTCTCTCTGGATCTGTTTGTTGTCCTCTCTCTCTGGATCTGAATGTTGTCCCTCTCTCTGGATCTATTTGTTGTCCCTCTCTCTCTTGATCTGTTTGTTGTCCCTCTCTCTCTGAATCTGTTTGTTGTCCTCTCTCTCTCTGGATCTGTTTGTTGTCCCTCTCTCTCTCTGGATCTGTTTGTTGTCCCTCTCTCTCTGGATCTGATTGTTGTCCTTCTCTCTCTGGATCTGTTTGTTGTCCCTCTCTCTCTCTCTGGATCTGTTTGTTGTCCCTCTCTCTGATCTGTTTGTTGTCCCTCTCTCTCTGGATCTGTTTGTTGTCCATCTCTCTCTGGATCTGTTTGTTGTCCTTCTCTCTCTGGATCTGTTTGTTGTCCCTCTCTCTCTGGATCTATTTGTTGTCCCTCTCTTTCTGGATCTGTTTGTTGTCCTTCTTTCTCTGGATCTGTTTGTTCTCCCCTCTCTCTGGATCTGTTTGTTGTCCCTCTCTTTCTGGATCTGTTTGTTGTCCTTCTTTCTCTGGATCTGTTTGTTGTCCCTCTGTCTGTGGATCTGTTTGTTGTCCCTCTCTCTCTCTGGATCTGTTTGTTGTCAATCTCTCTCTCGATATGTTTATTGTCCCTCTCTCTCTGGATCTGTTTGTTCTCCCTCTCTCTCTGGATCTGTTTGTTGTCCCTCTCTTTCTGGATCTGTTTGTTGTCCTTCTTTCTCTGGATCTGTTTGTTGTCCCTCTGTCTCTGGATCTGTTTGTTGTCCCTCTCTTTCTGGATCTGTTTGTTGTCCTTCTCTCTCTGGATCACTTTGTAGTCACTCTGTCTCTGGATCTGTTTGTTGTCCCTCTCTCTCTGGATCTGTTTGTTGTCTTTCTCTCTCTGTATCTGTTTGTTGTCCCTCTCTCTCTGGATCTGTTTGTTGTCCCTCTCTCTCTTGATCTGTTTGTTGTCCCTCTCTCTCTGGATCTATTTGTTGTCCAACCGTCTGTGGATCTGTTTGTTGTCCCTCTCTCTCTCTGGATCTGTTTGTTGTCAATCTCTCTCTGGATATGTTTATTGTCCCTCTCTCTCTGGATCTGTTTGTTCTCCCTCTCTCTCTGGATCTGAATGTTGACCCTCTCTCTCTGTATCTATTTGTTGTCCCTCTCTCTCTTGATCTGTTTGTTGTGTCCCTCTCTCTCTGGATCTGTTTGTTGTCCCTCTCTCTCTCGGATCTGTTTGTTGTCCCTCTCTCTGTGGATCTGATTGTTGTCCTTCTCTCTCTGGATCTGTTTGTTGTCCCTCTCTCTCTCTTGGATCTGTTTGTTGTCCCTCTCTCTGGATCTGTTTGTTGTCCCTCTCTCTCTGGATCTGTTTGTTGTCCAACCGTCTGTGGATCTGTTTGTTGTCCCTCTCTCTCTGGATCTGTTTGTTCTCCCTCTCTCTCTGGATCTGAATGTTGTCCCTCTCTCTCTGTATCTGTTTGTTGTCCCTCTCTCTCTTGATCTGTTTGTTGTGTCCCTCTCTCTCTGAATCTGTTTGTTGTCGCTCTCTCTCTCTGGATCTGTTTGTTGTCCCTCTCTCTCTGGATCTGTTTGTTGTCCCTCTCTCTGTGGATCTGATTGTTGTCCCTTCTCTCTCTGGATCTGTTTGTTGTCCCTCTCTCTCTCTGGATCTGTTTGTTGTCCCTCTCTCTGGATCTGTTTGTTGTCCCTCTCTCTCTGGATCTGTTTGTTGTCAACTCTCTCTGGATCTGTTTGTTGTCCTTCTCTCTCTGGATCTGTTTGTTGTCCCTCTCTCTCTGGATCTGTTTGTTCTCCCTCTCTCTGGATCTGTTCGTTGTCCCTCTCTTTCTGAATCTGTTTGTTGTCCTTCTTTCTCTGGATCTGTTTGTTTGTCCCTCTGTCTGTGGATCTGTTTGTTGTCCCTCTCTCTCTCTGGATCTGTTTGTTGTCAATCTCTCTCTGGATATGTTTGTTGTCCCTCTCTCTCTGGATCTGTTTGTTCTCCCTCTCTCTCTGGATTTGTTTGTTGTCCCTCTCTTTCTGGATCTGTTTGTTGTCCTTCTTTCTCTGGATCTGTTTGTTGTCCCTCTGTCTCTGGATCTGTTTGTTGTCCCTCTCTTTCTGGATCTGTTTGTTGTCCCTTCTCTCTCTGGATCACTTTGTTGTCCTCTGTCTCTGGATCTGTTTGTTGTCCCTCTCTCTCTGGATCTGTTTGTTGTCTTTCTCTCTCTGGATCTGTTTGTTGTCCCTCTCTCTCTGGATCTATTTGTTGTCCAACCGTCTCTGGATCTGTTTGTTGTCCCTCTCTCTCTCGGATCTGTTTGTTGTCAATCTCTCTCTGGATATGTTTGTTGTCCCTCTCTCTCTCTGGATGTGTTTGTTCTCCCTCTCTCTCTGGATCTGAATGTTGACCCTCTCTCTCTGGATCTATTTGTTGTCCCTCTCTCTCTTGATCTGTTTGTTGTCCCTCTCTCTCTGAATCTGTTTGTTGTCGCTCTCTCTCTCTGGATCTGTTTGTTGTCCCTCTCTCTCTGGATCTGTTTGTTTTCCTTCTCTCTGTGGATCTGTTTGTTGTCCCTTCTCTCTCTGGATCTATTTGTTGTCCCTCTCTCTCTCTGGATCTGTTTGTTGTCCCTCTCTCTGGATCTGTTTGTTGTCCCTCTCTCTCTGGATCTGTTTGTTGTCAATCTCTTTCTGGATCTGTTTGTTGTCCTTCTCTCTCTGGATCTGTTTGTTGTCCTCTCTCTCTCGATCTGTTTGTTGTCCCTCTCTCTCTGGATCTGTTTGTTCTCCCTCTCTCTCTGGATCTGTTTGCTGTCCCTCTCTTTCTGGATCTGTTTGTTGTCCTTCTTTCTCTGGATCTGTTTGTTGTCCCTCTGTCTCTGGATCTGTTTGTTGTCCCTCTCTTTCTGGATCTGTTTGTTGTCCTTCTCTCTCTGGATCACTTTGTTGTCACTCTGTCTCTGGATCTGTTTGTTGTCCCTCTCTCTCTGGATCTGTTTGTTGTCTTTCTCTCTCTGTATCTGTTTGTTGTCCCTCTCTCTCTGGATCTGGTTGTTGTCCCTCTCTCTCTTGATCTGTTTGTTGTCCCTCTCTCTCTGGATCTATTTGTTGTCCAACCGTCTGTGGATCTGTTTGTTGTCCCTCTCTCTCTCTGGATCTGTTTGTTGTCAATCTCTCTCTGGATATGTTTATTGTCCCTCTCTCTCTGGATCTGTTTGTTCTCCCTCTCTCTAGGATCTGAATGTTGACCCTCTCTCTCTGTATCTATTTGTTGTCCCTCTCTCTCTTGATCTGTTTGTTGTCCCTCTCTCTCTGAATCTGTTTGTTGTCGCTCTCTCTCTCTGGATCTGTTTGTTGTCCCTCTCTCTCTGGATCTGTTTGTTGTCCCTCTCTCTGTGGATCTGATTGTTGTCCTTCTCTCTCTGGATCTATTTGTTGTCCCTCTCTCTCTCTCTGGATCTGTTTGTTGTCCCTCTCTCTGGATCTGTTTGTTGTCCCTCTCTCTCTGGATCTGTTTGTTGTCAATCTCTCTCTGGATCTGTTTGTTGTCCTTCTCTCTCTGGATCTGTTTGTTGTCCCTCTCTCTCTGGATCTGTTTGTTGTCCCTCTCTCTCTGGATCTGTTTGTTGTCCCTCTCTTTCTGGATCTGTTTGTTGTCCTTCTTTCTCTGGATCTGTTTGTTGTCCCTCTGTCTCTGGATCTGTTTGTTGTCCCTCTCTTTCTGGATCTGTTTGTTGTCCTTCTCTCTCTGGATCACTTTGTTGTCACTCTGTCTCTGGATCTGTTTGTTGTCCCTCTCTCTCTGGATCTGTTTGTTGTCTTTCTCTCTCTGTATCTGTTTGTTGTCCCTCTCTCTCTGGATCTGGTTGTTGTCCCTCTCTCTCTTGATCTGTTTGTTGTCCCTCTCTCTCTGGATCTATTTGTTGTCCAACCGTCTGTGGATCTGTTTGTTGTCCCTCTCTCTCTCTGAATCTGTTTGTTGTCAATCTCTCTCTGGATATGTTTGTTGTCCCTCTCTCTCTGGATCTGTTTGTTCTCCCTTTCTCTCTGGATCTGAATGTTGACCCTCTCTCTCTGGATCTGTTTGTTGTCCCTCTCTCTTCCGTGATCTGTTTGTTGTCCCTCTCTCTCGAATCTGTTTGTTGTCGCTCTCTCTCTCTGGATCTGTTTGTTGTCCCTCTCTCTCTGAATCTGTTTGTTGTCCCTCTCTCTGTGATCTGATTGTTGTCCTTCTCTCTCTGGATCTATTTGTTGTCCCTCTCTCTCTCTCTGGATCTGTTTGTTGTCCCTCTCTCTGGATCTGTTTGTTGTCCCTCTCTCTCTGGATCTGTTTGTTGTCAATCTCTCTCTGGATCTGTTTGTTGTCCCTCTCTCTCTGGATCTGTTTGTTCTCCCTCTCTCTCTGGATCTGTTTGTTGTCCCTCTCTTTCTGGATCTGTTTGTTGTCCTTCTTTCTCTGGATCTGTTTGTTGTCCCTCTGTCTGTGATCTGTTTGTTGTCCCTCTCTCTCTGGATCTGTTTGTTGTCAATCTCTCTCTGATATGTTTGTTGTCCCTCTCTCTGGATCTGTTTGTTCTCCCTCTCTCTCTGGATCTGTTTGTTGTCCCTCTCTTTCTGGATCTGTTTGTTGTCCTTCTTTCTCTGGATCTGTTTGTTTGTCCATCTCTCTCTGGATGTGTTTGTTGTCCCTCTCTCTCTGGATCTGTTTGTTGTCCCTCTCTCTCGGATCTGTTTGTTGTCCCTCTCTCTCTGGATCTGTTTGTTCTCCCTCTCTCTCTGGATCTGTTTGTTGTCCCTCTCTTTCTGGATCTGTTTGTTGTCCTTCTTTCTCTGGATCTATTTGTTGTCCAACCGTCTCTGGATCTGTTTGTTGTCCCTCTCTCTCTGGATCTGTTTGTTGTCCCTCTCTCTCTTGATCTGTTTGTTGTCTTTCTCTCTCTGGATCTGTTTGTTGTCCATCTCTCTCTCGGATGTGTTTGTTGTCCCTCTCTCTCTGGATCTATTTGTTGTCCCTCTCTCTGGATCTGTTTCTTGTCCCTCTCTCTCTGGATCTGTTTGTTGTCCTTCTCTCTCTGGATCTGTTTGTTGTTCCTCTCTCTCTGGATCTGTTTGTTGTCCGTCTCTCTCTTGATCTGTTTGTTGTCTTTCTCTCTCTGGATCTGTTTGTTGTCCCTCTCTCTCTCGGATCTGTTTGTTTCTCCCTTTCTCTCTGGATCTGAATGTTGACCCTCTCTCTCTGGATCTATTTGTTGTCCCTCTCTCTCTTGATCTGTTTGTTGTTCTCTCTCTCTGAATCTGTTTGTTGTGCTCTCTCTCTCTGGATCTGTTTGTTGTCCCTCTCTCTCTGGATCTGTTTGTTGTCCCTCTCTCTGTGGATCTGATTGTTGTCCTTCTCTCTCTGGATCTGATTGTTGTCCTTCTCTCTCTGGATCTATTTGTTGTCCCTCTCTCTCTCTCTGGATCTGTTTGTTGTCCCTCTCTCTCTGGATCTGTTTGTTGTCCCTCTGTCTCTGGATCTGTTTGTTGTCCCTCTCTCTCTGGATCTGTTTGTTGTCCCTCTCTCTCTGGATCTGTTTGTTCTCCCTCTCTCTCTGGATCTGTTTGTTGTCCCTCTCTTTCTGGATCTGTTTGTTGTCCTTCTTTCTCTGGATCTGTTTGTTGTCCCTCTGTCTGTGGATCTGTTTGTTGTCCCTCTCTCTCTCTGGATCTGTTTGTTGTCAATCTCTCTCTCGATATGTTTATTGTCCCTCTCTCTGGATCTGTTTGTTCTCCCTCTCTCTCTGGATCTGTTTGTTGTCCCTCTTTTTCTGGATCTGTTTGTTGTCCTTCTTTCTCTGGATCTGTTTGTTGTCCTTCTCTCTCTGGATGTGTTTGTTGTCCCTCTCTCTCTGGATCTATTTGTTGTCCCTCTCTCTCTGGATCTGTTTATTGTCCCTCTCTCTCTGGTTCTGTTTGTTCTCCCTCTCTCTCTGGATCTGTTTGTTGTCCCTCTCTTTCTGGATCTGTTTGTTGTCCTTCTTTCTCTGGATCTATTTGTTGTCCAACCGTCTCTGGATCTGTTTGTTGTCCCTCTCTCTCTCTGGATCTGTTTGTTGTCCCTCTCTCTCTTGATCTGTTTGTTGTCTTTCTCTCTCTGGATCTGTTTGTTGTCCATCTCTCTCTGGATGTGTTTGTTGTCCCTCTCTCTCTGGATCTATTTGTTGTCCCTCTCTCTCTGGATCTGTTTCTTGTCCCTCTCTCTCTGGATCTGTTTGTTGTCCTTCTCTCTCTGGATCTGTTTGTTGTTCCTCTCTCTCTGGATCTGTTTGTTGTCCGTCTCTCTCTTGATCTGTTTGTTGTCTTTCTCTCTCTGGATCTGTTTGTTGTCCCTCTCTCTCTGAATGTGTTTGTTGTCCCTCTCTCTCTGGATCTGTTTGTTGTCCCTCTCTCTCTGGATCTGTTTGTTGTCCCTCTCTCTCTGGATCTGTTTGTTGTCCCTCTATCTCTGGATCTGTTGGTTGTCCTTCTCTCTCTGGATCTGTTTGTTGTCCCTCCCTCTCTGGATCTGTTTGTTGTCAATCTCTCTCTCTGGATCTGTTTGTTGTCCCACTCTCTCTCTGGATCTGTTTGTTGTCCAACTCTCTCTCTGGATCAGTTTTTTTCGCTCTCTCTCTGGATCTGTTTGTTGTCCCTCTATCTCTGGATCTGTTTGTTGTCCCTCTCTCTCTCTGGATCTGTTTGTTGTCAATCTCTCTCTCGATATGTTTATTGTCCCTCTCTCTGGATCTGTTTGTTCTCCCTCTCTCTCTGGATCTGTTTGTTGTCCCTCTCTTTCTGGATCTGTTTGTTGTCCTTCTTTCTCTGGATCTGTTTGTTGTCCATCTCTCTCTGGATGTGTTTGTTGTCCCTCTCTCTCTGGATCTATTTGTTGTCCCTCTCTCTCTGGATCTGTTTATTGTCCCTCTCTCTCTGGTTCTGTTTGTTTCTCCCTCTCTCTCTGGATCTGTTTGTTGTCCCTCTCTTTCTGGATCTGTTTGTTGTCCTTCTTTCTCTGGATCTATTTGTTGTCCAACCGTCTATGGATCTGTTTGTTGTCCCTCTCTCTCTCTGGATCTGTTTGTTGTCCCTCTCTCTCTTGATCTGTTTGTTGTCTTTCTCTCTCTGGATCTGTTTGTTGTCCATCTCTCTCTGGATGTGTTTGTTGTCCCTCTCTCTCTGGATCTGTTTGTTGTCCCTCTCTCTCTGGATCTGTTTCTTGTCCCTCTCTCTCTGGATCTGTTTGTTGTCCTTCTCTCTCTGGATCTGTTTGTTGTTCCTCTCTCTCTGGATCTGTTTGTTGTCCGTCTCTCTCTTGATCTGTTTGTTGTCTTTCTCTCTCTGGATCTGTTTGTTGTCCCTCTCTCTCTGAATGTGTTTGTTGTCCTCTCTCTCTGGATCTGTTTGTTGTCCCTCTCTCTCTGGATCTGTTTGTTGTCCCTCTCTCTCTGGATCTGTTTGTTGTCCCTCTATCTCTGGATCTGTTGGTTGTCCTTCTCTCTCTGGATCTGTTTGTTGTCCCTCCCTCACTGGATCTGTTTGTTGTCAATCTCTCTCTCTGGATCTGTTTGTTGTCCCACTCTCTCTCTGGATCTGTTTGTTGTCCAACTCTCTCTCTGGATCAGTTTGTTGTCCAACTCTCTCTGGATCTGTTTTTTTCGCTCTCTCTCTGGATCTGTTTGTTGTCCCTCTCTCTCTGGATCTGTTTGGTATCTTTCTCCCTCTGGATCTGTTTGTTGTCCCTCTCTCTCTGGATCTGTTTGTTGTCCCTCTCTCTCTGGATATGTTTGTTGTCCATCGCTCTGGATTTGTTTGTTGTCCCTCTCTCTCTCGATCTGTAGGTTGTTCTTCCCAGACTCGATGTGTTTTTAGTTCCTCCCTGTCTGGATCTGTTTGTTGTCCCTCTCTCTTTCTGGATCTGTTTGTTGTCCCTCTCTCTCTGGATCTGTTTGTTGTCTTTCTCTCTCTGTATCTGTTTGTTGCCCCTCTCTCTCTGGATCTGGTTGTTGTCCCTCTCTCTCTTGATCTGTTTGTTGTCACTCTCTCTCTGGATCTGTTTGTTGTCCCTCTCTCTGGATCTATTTGTTGTCCAACCGTCTGTGGATCTGTTTGTTGTCCCTCTCTCTCTCTGGATCTGTTTGTTGTCAATCTCTCTCTGGATCTGTTTATTGTCCCTCTCTCTCTGGATCTGAATGTTTGACCCTCTCTCTGGATCTATTTGTTGTCCCTCTCTCTCTGGATCTGTTTGTTGTCCTTCTCTCTCTGGATCTGTTTGTTGTTCCTCTCTCTCTGGATCTGTTTGTTGTCCCTCTCTCTCTTGATCTGTTTGTTGTCTTTCTCTCTCTGGATCTGTTTGTTGTCCATCTCTCTCTGGATGTGTTTGTTGTCCCTCTCTCTCTGGATCTGTTTGTTGTCCCTCTCTCTCTCTGGATCTGTTTGTTGTCAATCTCTCTCTGGATCTGTTTATTGTACCTCTCTCTCTGGATCTGTTTGTTCTCCCTCTCTCTCTGGATCTGAATGTTGACCCTCTCTCTGGATCTATTTGTTGTCCCTCTCTCTCTGGATCTGTCGTTTGTCGCTCTCTCTCTGGATCTGTTTGTTGTCCCTCTCTTTCTGGATCTGTTTGTTGTCCTTCTTTCTCTGGATCTGTTTGTTGTCCCTCTGTCTCTGGATCTGTTTGTTGTCCCTCTCTCTCTGGATCCGTTTGTTGTCCCTCTCTCTCTGGATCTGTTTGTTGTCCTTTTCTCTCTGGATCTGTTTGTTGTCCCTCTCTCTCTGGATCTGTTTGTTGTCCCTCTCTCTCTGGATCTGACTGTTGTCCTTCTCTCTCTGGGTCTATTTGTTGTCCCTCTCTCTCTCTCTCTCTGGATCTGTTTGTTGTCCCTCTCTCTGGATTTCTTTGTTTTCCCTCTCTCTCTGGATATGTTTGTTGTCAATCTCTCTCTGGATCTGTTTGTTGTCCCTCTCTCTCTGGATCTGTTTGTTGTCTTTCTCCCTCTGGATCTTTTTGTTGTCCCTCTCTCTCTGGATCTGTTTGTTGTCCCTCTCTCTCTGGATATGTTTGTTGTCCATCGCTCTAGATTTGTTTGTTGTCCCTCTCTCTCTAGATCTGTTTGTTGTTCCTCCCAGACTCTATGTGTTTCTAGTTCCTCCCTGTCTGGATCTGTTTGTTGTCCCTCTCTCTCTGGATCTGTTTGTTGTCCCTCTCTCTCTGGATCTGTTTGTTGTCTTTCTCTCTCTGTATCTGTTTGTTGTCCCTCTCTCTCTGGATCTGTTTGTTGTCCCTCTCTCTGGATCTATTTGTTGTCCAACCGTCTATGGATCTGTTTGTTGTCCCTCTCTCTCTCTGGATCTGTTTGTTGTCAATCTCTCTCTGGATCTGTTTATTGTCCCTCTCTCTCTGGATCTGATTGTTGTCCTTCTCTCTCTGGGTCTATTTGTTGTCCCTCTGTCTCTCTCTCTGGATCTGTTTGTTGTCCCTCTCTCTGGATTTGTTTGTTTTCCCTCTCTCTCTGGATATGTTTGTTGTCAATCTCTCTCTGGATCTGTTTGTTGTCCTCTCTCTGGATCTGTTTGTTGTCCTTCTGTCTCTGGATCTGATTGTTGGGCTTCTCTCCCTGGACCTGTTTGTTGTCCCCCTCTCTCTAAATCTGTTTGTTGTCCCTCTCTCTCTGTATCTGTTTGTTGTCCCTCTCTCTCTGGATCTGTTTGTTGTCCCTCTCTCTCTGTATCTATGTATTGTCCCTCTCTCTCTTTATCTATTTGTTGTCCCTCTCTCTCTCTGGATCTATTTGTTGTCCAACCGTCTGTGGATCTGTTTGTTGTCCCTCTAGCTCTCTGGATCTGTTTGTTGCCAATCTCTCTCTAGATCTGTTTATTGTCCCTCTCTCTGGATCTGTTTGTTCTCCCTCTCTCTCTGGATCTGAATGTTGACCCTCTCTCTCTGGATCTATTTGTTGTCCCTCTCTCTCTTGATCTGTTTGTTGTCCCTCTCTCTCTGGATCTGATTGTTTTCCTTCTCTCTCTGGATCTATTTGTTGTCCCTCTCTCTCTCTGGATCTGTTTGTTGTCCCTCTCTCTGGATCTGTTTGTTGTCCCTCTCTCTCTGGATCTGTTTGTTGTCAATCTCTCTCTGGATCTGTTTGTTGTCCCTCTCTCTCTGGATCTGGTTGTTGTCCTCTCTCTCTTGAGCTGTTTGTTTTCACTCTCTCTCTGGATCTGTTTGTTGTCCCTCTCTCTCTGGATCTATTTGTTGTCCAACCGTCTGTGGATCTGTTTGTTGTCCCTCTCTCTCTCTGGATCTGTTTGTTGTCAATCTCTCTCTGGATATGTTTATTGTCCCTCTCTCTCTGGATCTGTTTGTTCTCCCTCTCTCTCTGGATCTGAATGTTGACCCTCTCTCTCTCTGGATATATTTGTTGTCCCTCTCTCTCTGGATCTGTCTGTTGTCCCTCTCTCTCTGGATCTGTTTGTTGTCCCTCTCTCTGTGGATCTGATTGTTGTCCTTCTCTCTCTGGATCTATTTGTTGTCCCTCTCTCTCTCTCTGGATCTGTTTGTTGTCCCTCTCTCTCTGGATCTGTTTGTTCTCCCTCTCTCTCTGGATCTGTTTGTTGTCCCTCTCTTTCTGGATCTGTTTGTTGTCCTTCTTTCTCTGGATCTATTTGTTGTCCAACCGTCTATGGATCTGTTTGTTGTCCCTCTCTCTCTCTGGATCTGTTTGTTGTCCCTCTCTCTCTTGATCTGTTTGTTGTCTTTCTCTCTCTGGATCTGTTTGTTGTCCATCTCTCTCTGGATGTGTTTGTTGTCCCTCTCTCTCTGGATCTATTTGTTGTCCCTCTCTCTCTGGATCTGTTTCTTGTCCCTCTCTCTCTGGATCTGTTTGTTGTCCTTCTCTCTCTGGATCTGTTTGTTGTTCCTCTCTCTCTGGATCTGTTTGTTGTCCGTCTCTCTCTTGATCTGTTTGTTGTCTTTCTCTCTCTGGATCTGTTTGTTGTCCCTCTCTCTCTGGATCTGTTTGTTCTCCCTTTCTCTCTGGATCTGAATGTTGACCCTCTCTCTCTGGATCTATTTGTTGTCCCTCTCTCTCTTGATCTGTTTGTTGTCCCTCTCTCTCTGAATCTGTTTGTTGTGCTCTCTCTCTCTGGATCTGTTTGTTGTCCCTCTCTCTCTGGATCTGTTTGTTGTCCCTCTCTCTGTGGATCTGATTGTTGTCCTTCTCTCTCTGGATCTATTTGTTGTCCCTCTCTCTCTCTCTGGATCTGTTTGTTGTCCCTCTCTCTGGATCTGTTTGTTGTCCCTCTCTCTCTGGATCTGTTTGTTGTCCCTCTCTCTCTGGATCTATTTGTTGTCCCTCTCTCTCTGGATCTGTTTGTTCTCCCTCTCTCTCTGGATCTGTTTGTTGTCCCTCTCTTTCTGGATCTGTTTGTTGTCCTTCTTTCTCTGGATCTGTTTGTTGTCCCTCTGTCTGTGGATCTGTTTGTTGTCCCTCTCTCTCTCTGGATCTGTTTGTTGTCAATCTCTCTCTCGATATGTTTATTGTCCCTCTCTCTGGATCTGTTTGTTCTCCCTCTCTCTCTGGATCTGTTTGTTGTCCCTCTCTTTCTGGATCTGTTTGTTGTCCTTCTTTCTCTGGATCTGTTTGTTGTCCCTCTCTCTCTGGATCTGTTTGTTGTCCCTCTCTCTCTGGATCTGTTTGTTGTCCCTCTCTCTCTGGATCTGTTTGTTGTCCCTCTCTCTCTGCATCTGTTTGTTCTCCCTCTCTCTCTGGATCTGTTTGTTTTCCCTCTCTTTCTGGATCTGTTTGTTGTGCTTCTTTATCTGGATCTATTTGTTGTCCAACCGTCTATGGATCTGTTTGTTGTCCCTCTCTCTCTCTGGATCTGTTTGTTGTCCCTCTCTCTCTTGATCTGTTTGTTGTCTTTCTCTCTCTGGATCTGTTTGTTGTCCATCTCTCTCTGGATGTGTTTGTTGTCCCTCTCTCTCTGGATCTATTTGTTGTCCCTCTCTCTCTGGATCTGTTTCTTGTCCCTCTCTCTCTGGATCTGTTTGTTGTCCTTCTCTCTCTGGATCTGTTTGTTGTTCCTCTCTCTCTGGATCTGTTTGTTGTCCGTCTCTCTCTTGATCTGTTTGTTGTCTTTCTCTCTCTGGATCTGTTTGTTGTCCCTCTCTCTCTGAATGTGTTTGTTGTCCCTCTCTCTCTGGATCTGTTTGTTGTCCCTCTCTCTCTGGATCTGTTTGTTGTCCCTCTCTCTCTGGATCTGTTTGTTGTCCCTCTCTCTCTGGATCTGTTGGTTGTCCTTCTCTCTCTGGATCTGTTTGTTGTCCCTCCCTCTCTGGATCTGTTTGTTGTCAATCTCTCTCTCTGGATCTGTTTGTTGTCCCACTCTCTCTCTGGATCTGTTTGTTGTCCAACTCTCTCTCTGGATCAGTTTTTTTCGCTCTCTCTCTGGATCTGTTTGTTGTCCCTCTATCTCTGGATCTGTTTGTTGTCCCTCTCTCTCTCTGGATCTGTTTGTTGTCAATCTCTCTCTCGATATGTTTATTGTCCCTCTCTCTGGATCTGTTTGTTCTCCCTCTCTCTCTGGATCTGTTTGTTGTCCCTCTTTTTCTGGATCTGTTTGTTGTCCTTCTTTCTCTGGATCTGTTTGTTGTCCATCTCTCTCTGGATGTGTTTGTTGTCCCTCTCTCTCTGGATCTATTTGTTGTCCCTCTCTCTCTGGATCTGTTTATTGTCCCTCTCTCTCTGGTTCTGTTTGTTCTCCCTCTCTCTCTGGATCTGTTTGTTGTCCCTCTCTTTCTGGATCTGTTTGTTGTCCTTCTTTCTCTGGATCTGTTTGTTGTCCAACCGTCTATGGATCTGTTTGTTGTCCCTCTCTCTCTCTGGATCTGTTTGTTGTCCCTCTCTCTCTTGATCTGTTTGTTGTCTTTCTCTCTCTGGATCTGTTTGTTGTCCATCTCTCTCTGGATGTGTTTGTTGTCCCTCTCTCTCTGGATCTATTTGTTGTCCCTCTCTCTCTGGATCTGTTTCTTGTCCCTCTCTCTCTGGATCTGTTTGTTGTCCTTCTCTCTCTGGATCTGTTTGTTGTTCCTCTCTCTCTGGATCTGTTTGTTGTCCGTCTCTCTCTTGATCTGTTTGTTGTCTTTCTCTCTCTGGATCTGTTTGTTGTCCCTCTCTCTCTGAATGTGTTTGTTGTCCCTCTCTCTCTGGATCTGTTTGTTGTCCCTCTCTCTCTGGATCTGTTTGTTGTCCCTCTCTCTCTGGATCTGTTTGTTGTCCCTCTATCTCTGGATCTGTTGGTTGTCCTTCTCTCTCTGGATCTGTTTGTTGTCCCTCCCTCTCTGGATCTGTTTGTTGTCAATCTCTCTCTCTGGATCTGTTTGTTGTCCCACTCTCTCTCTGGATCTGTTTGTTGTCCAACTCTCTCTCTGGATCCTGTTTTTTGCCTCTCTCTCTGGATCTGTTTGTTGTCCCTCTATCTCTGGATCTGTTGGTTGTCCTTCTCTCTCTGGATCTGTTTGTTGTCCCACCCTCTCTGGATCTGTTTGTTGTCCCTCTCTCTCTGGATCTGTTTGTTGTCCCCTCTCTCTCTGGATCTGTTTGTTGTCCAACTCTCTCTGGATCTGTTTTTTGTCCTCTCTCTCTGGATCTGTTTGTTGTCCCTCTCTCTCTGGATCTGTTTGTTGTCTTTCTCCCTCTGGATCTGTTTGTTGTCCCTCTCTCTCTGGATCTGTTTGTTGTCCCTCTCTCTCTGGATATGTTTGTTGTCCATCGCTCTGGATTTGTTTGTTGTCCCTCTCTCTCTGATCTGTTTGTTGTTCTTCCCAGACTCGATGTGTTTTTAGTTCCTCCCTGTCTGGATCTGTTTGTTGTCCCTCTCTCTTTCTGGATCTGTTTGTTGTCCCTCTCTCTCTGGATCTGTTTGTTGTCCTTCTCTCTCTGTATCTGTTTGTTGCCCCTCTCTCTCTGGATCTGTTTGTTGTCCCTCTCTCTCTTGATCTGTTTGTTGTCCCTCTCTCTCTGGATCTGTTTGTTGTCCCTCTCTCTGGATCTGTTTGTTGTCCAACCGTCTGTGGATCTGTTTGTTGTCCCTCTCTCTCTCTGGATCTGTTTGTTGTCCATCTCTCTCTGGATCTGTTTGTTGTCCCTCTCTCTCTGGATCTGAATGTTGTCCCTCTCTCTGGATCTGTTTGTTGTCCCTCTCTCTCTGGATCTGTTTGTTGTCCTTCTCTCTCTGGATCTGTTTGTTGTTCCTCTCTCTCTGGATCTGTTTGTTGTCCCTCTCTCTCTTGATCTGTTTGTTGTCTTTCTCTCTCTGGATCTGTTTGTTGTCCATCTCTCTCTGGATCTGTTTGTTGTCCCTCTCTCTCTGGATCTGTTTGTTGTCCCTCTCTCTCTCTGGATCTGTTTGTTGTCAATCTCTCTCTGGATCTGTTTGTTGTCCCTCTCTCTCTGGATCTGTTTGTTCTCCCTCTCTCTCTGGATCTGAATGTTGACCCTCTCTCTGGATCTATTTGTTGTCCCTCTCTCTCTGGATCTGTCGTTTGTCGCTCTCTCTCTGGATCTGTTTGTTGTCCCTCTCTTTCTGGATCTGTTTGTTGTCCTTCTTTCTCTGGATCTGTTTGTTGTCCCTCTGTCTCTGGATCTGTTTGTTGTCCCTCTCTCTCTGGATCCGTTTGTTGTCCCTCTCTCTCTGGATCTGTTTGTTGTCCTTTTCTCTCTGGATCTGTTTGTTGTCCCTCTCTCTGTGGATCTGATTGTTGTCCTTCTCTCTCTGGATCTATTTGTTGTCCCTCTCTCTCTCTCTGGATCTGTTTGTTGTCCCTCTCTCTGGATCTGTTTGTTGTCCCTCTCTCTCTGGATCTGTTTGTTGTCAATCTCTCTCTGGATCTGTTTGTTGTCCCTCTCTCTCTGGATCTGTTTGTTGTCTTTCTCTCTCTGTATCTGTTTGTTGTCCCTCTCTCTCTGGATCTGGTTGTTGTCCTCTCTCTCTTGATCTGTTTGTTTTCACTCTCTCTCTGGATCTGTTTGTTGTCCCTCTCTCTCTGGATCTATTTGTTGTCCAACCGTCTGTGGATCTGTTTGTTGTCAATCTCTCTGGATATGTTTATTGTCCCTCTCTCTCAGGATCTGTTTGTTCTCCCTCTCTCTCTGGATCTGAATGTTGACCCTCTCTCTCTGGATATATTTGTTGTCCCTCTCTCTCTGGATCTGTCTGTTGTCCCTCTCTCTCTGGATCTGTTTGTTGTCCCTCTCTCTCTGAATCTGTTTGTTGTCGCTCTCTCTCTCTGGATCTGTTTGTTGTCCCTCTCTCTCTGGATCTGTTTGTTGTCCCTCTCTCTGTGGATCTGATTGTTGTCCTTCTCTCTCTGGATCTATTTGTTGTCCCTCTCTCTCTCTCTGGATCTGTTTGTTGTCCCTCTCTCTGGATCTGTTTGTTGTCCCTCTCTCTCTGGATCTGTTTGTTGTCCTTCTGTCTCTGGATCCGATTGTTGGGCTTCTCTCCCTGGACCTGTTTGTTGTCCCTCTCTCTCTGGATCTGTTTGTTGTCCCTCTCTCTCTGGATCTGTTTGTTGTCCCTCTCTGTGGATCTGTTTTTTGTCCCTCTCTCTCTGGATCTGTTTGTTGTCCCTCTCTCTCTTTATCTATTTGTTGTCCCTCTCTCTCTCTGGATCTGTTTGTTGTTCCTCTCTCTCTCTGGATCTGTTTGTTGTCCCTCCCTGTCTGGATCTGATTTTTGTCCTTCTCTCTCTGGACCTGTTAGTTTTCCCTCTCTCTCTGGATCTTTCTGTTTTCCCTCTCTCTCTGGATCTGTTTGTTGTCCTTCTCTCTCTGGATCTGATTGTTGTTATTCTCTCTCTGGACCTGTATGTTGTCCCTCTCACTCTGGATCTGTTTGTTGTCCCTCTCTCTCTGGACCTGTTTATTGTCATTCTCTCTCTCTGGATCTGTTTGCTGTGCCTCTCTCTCTGGATCTGTTTGTTTTCCTTCTCTCTCTGGATCTGTTTGATGTCCCTCTATCTCTGGATCTGTTTGTTGTCCCTCTCTCTCTGGATTTATTTGTTGTCCCTCACTCTCTGGATCTGTTTGTTGTTCCTCTCTCTCTGGATCTGTTTGTTGTCCCTCTCTTTCTGGATCTGTTTGTTGTCCTTCTCTCTCTGGATAACTTTGTTGTCACTCTTTCTCTGGATCTGTTTGTTGTCCCTCTCTCTCTGGATCTGTTTGTTGTCTTTCTCTCTCTGTATCTGTTTGTTGTCCCTCTCTCTCTGGATCTGGTTGTTGTCCCTCTCTCTCTTGATCTGTTTGTTTTCACTCTCTCTCTGGATCTGTTTGTTGTCCCTCTCTCTCTGGATCTATTTGTTGTCCCTCTCTCTCTGGATCTGTTTGTTCTCCCTCTCTCTCTGGATCTGTTTGTTGTCCCTCTCTCTCTGGATCTGTTTGTTGTCCCTCTCTTTCTGGATCTGTTTGTTGTCCTTCTTTCTCTGGATCTGTTTGTTGTCCCTCTGTCTCTGGATCTGTTTGTTGTCCCTCTCTCTCTGGATCTGTTTGTTGTCCCTCTCTCTCTTGATCTGTTTGTTTTCCTTTTCTCTCTGTATCTGTTTGTTGTCCTTCTCTCTCTGGATCTGTTTGTTGTCCCGCTCTCTAAGGATCTGATTGTTGTCCTTCTCTCTCTTGATCTATTTGTTGTCCCTCTCTCTCTCTCTCTGGATCTGTTTGTTGTCCCTCTCTCTGGATCTGTTTGTTGTCCCTCTCTCTCTCTGGATCTGTTTGTTGTCAATCTCTCTCTGGATCTGTTTGTTGTCCCTCTCTCTATGGATCTGATTGTTGTCCCTCTCTTTGGATCTGTTTGTTGTCCCTCTATCTCTCGATCTTTTTGTTGGTCCTCCCAGAATCGATGTGTTTGTAGTTCCTTTCTGTCTGGATGTATTTGTTGTCCCTCACTCTCTGGATCTGTTTGTTGTGCCTCTCTCTCTGGATCTGTTTGTTGTCCCTCTCTTTCTGGATCTGTTTGTTGTCCTTCTCTCTCTGGATCACTTTGTTGTCACTCTGTCTCTGGATCTGTTTGTTGTCCCTCTCTCTCTGGATCTGTTTGTTGTCTTTCTCTCTCTGTATCTGTTTGTTGTCCCTCTCTCTCTGGATCTGTTTGTTGTCCCTCTCTCTCTTGATCTGTTTGTTGTCCCTCTCTCTCTGGATCTGTTTGTTGTCCAACTCTCTCTGTGATCTGTTTGTTGTCCCTCTCTCTCTCTGGATCTGTTTGTTGTCCTCTCTCTCTGGATCTGTTTGTTGTCCCTCTCTCTCTGGATCTGTTTGTTCTCCCTCTCTCTCTGGATCTGATTGTTGTCCCTCTCTCTCTGGATCTGTTTGTTGTCCCTCTCTCTCTTGATCTGTTTGTTGTCCCTCTCTCTCTGAATCTGTTTGTTGTCGCTCTCTCTCTCTGGATCTGTTTGTTGTCCCTCTCTCTGTGGATCTGTTTGTTGTCCCTCTCTCTGTGGATCTGTTTGTTGTCCCTTCTCTCTCTGGATCTGTTTGTTGTCCCTCTCTCTCTCTCGGATCTGTTTGTTGTCCCTCTCTCTGGATCTGTTTGTTGTCCCTCTCTCTCTGGATCTGTTTGTTGTCCTCTCTCTCTGGATCTGTTTGTTGTCCTTCTCTCTCTGGATCTGTTTGTTGTCCCTCTCTCTCTGGATCTGTTTGTTGTCCCTCTCTCTCTGGATCTGTTTGTTGTCCCTCTCTTTCTGGATCTGTTTGTTGTCCTTCTTTCTCTGGATCTGTTTGTTGTCCCTCTGTCTCTGGATCTGTTTGTTGTCCCTCTCTCTCTCTGGATCTGTTTGTTGTCCCTCTCTCTCGATCTGTTTGTTGTCCCTCTCTCTCTGGATCTGTTTGTTCTCCCTCTCTCTCTGGATCTGTTTGTTGTCCCTCTCTTTCTGGATCTGTTTGTTGTCCTTCTTTCTCTGGATCTGTTTGTTGTCCCTCTGTCTCTGGATCTGTTTGTTGTCCCTCTCTTTCTGGATCTGTTTGTTGTCCTTCTCTCTCTGGATCACTTTGTTGTCCCTCTCTCTCTGGATCTGTTTGTTGTCCCTCTCTCTCTGGATCTGTTTGTTGTCTTTCTCTCTCTGGATCTGTTTGTTGTCCCTCTCTCTCTGGATCTGTTTGTTGTCCCTCTCTCTCTTGATCTGTTTGTTGTCCCTCTCTCTCTGGATCTGTTTGTTGTCCAACCGTCTCTGGATCTGTTTGTTGTCCCTCTCTCTCTCTGGATCTGTTTGTTGTCCCTCTCTCTCTGGATCTGTTTGTTGTCCCTCTCTCTCTGGATCTGTTTGTTCTCCCTCTCTCTCTGGATCTGAATGTTGACCCTCTCTCTCTGTATCTATTTGTTGTCCCTCTCTCTCTTGATCTGTTTGTTTTCCCTCTCTCTCTGAATCTGTTTGTTGTCGCTCTCTCTCTCTGGATCTGTTTGTTGTCCCTCTCTCTCTGGATCTCTTTGTTGTCCCTCTCTCTGTGGATCTGATTGTTGTCCTTCTCTCTCTGGATCTATTTGTTGTCCCTCTCTCTCTCTCTGGATCTGTTTGTTGTCCCTCTCTCTGGATCTGTTTGTTGTCCCTCTCTCTCTGGATCTGTTTGTTGTCCCTCTCTCTCTGGATCTGTTTGTTGTCCCTCTCTCTCTGGATCTGTTTGTTGTCCCTCTCTCTCTGGATCTGTTTGTTGTCCCTCTCTTTCTGGATCTGTTTGTTGTCCTTCTTTCTCTGGATCTGTTTGTTGTCCCTCTGTCTCTGGATCTGTTTGTTGTCCCTCTCTCTCTCTGGATCTGTTTGTTGTCCATCTCTCTCTGGATCTGTTTGTTGTCCCTCTCTCTCTGGATCTGTTTGTTGTCCCTCTCTCTCTGGATCTGTTTGTTGTCCCTCTCTCTCTGGATCTGTTTGTTGTCCTTCTTTCTCTGGATCTCTTTGTTGTCCCTCTCTCTGTGGATCTGATTGTTGTCCTTCTCTCTCTGGATCTATTTGTTGTCCCTCTCTCTCTCTCTGGATCTGTTTGTTGTCCCTCTCTCTGGATCTGTTTGTTGTCCCTCTCTCTCTGGATCTGTTTGTTGTCAATCTCTCTCTGGATCTGTTTGTTGTCCCTCTCTCTCTGGATCTGTTTGTTCTCCCTCTCTCTCTGGATCTGTTTGTTGTCCCTCTCTTTCTGGATCTGTTTGTTGTCCTTCTTTCTCTGGATCTGTTTGTTGTCCCTCTGTCTGTGGATCTGTTTTTTGTCCCTCTCTCTCTCTGGATCTGTTTGTTGTCAATCTCTCTCTCGATATGTTTATTGTCCCTCTCTCTCTTGATCTGTTTGTTCTCCCTCTCTCTCTGGATCTGTTTGTTGTCCCTCTCTTTCTGGATCTGTTTGTTGTCCTTCTTTCTCTGGATCTGTTTGTTGTCCCTCTGTCTCTGGATCTGTTTGTTGTCCCTCTCTTTCTGGATCTGTTTGTTGTCCTTCTCTCTCTGGATCTGTTTGTTGTCACTCTGTCTCTGGATCTGTTTGTTGTCCCTCTCTCTCTGGATCTGTTTGTTGTCTTTCTCTCTCTGTATCTGTTTGTTGTCCCTCTCTCTCTGGATCTATTTGTTGTCCAACCGTCTGTGGATCTGTTTGTTGTCCCTCTCTCTCTCTGGATCTGTTTTTTGTCCTCTCTCTCTGGATCTGTTTGTTGTCCCTCTCTCTCTGGATCTGTTTGTTGTCCCTCTCTCTCTGGATCTGATTGTTGTCCCTCTCTCTCTGGATCTGTTTGTTGTCCCTCTCTCTCTTGATCTGTTTGTTGTCCCTCTCTCTCTGGATCTGTTTGTTGTCCTCTCTCTCTCTGGATCTGTTTGTTGTCCCTCTCTCTCTGGATCTGTTTGTTGTCCCTTCTCTCTCTGGATCTGTTTGTTGTCCCTCTCTCTCTCTCTGGATCTGTTTGTTGTCCCTCTCTCTGGATCTGTTTGTTGTCCCTCTCTCTCTGGATCTGTTTGTTGTCCCTCTCTCTCTTGATCTGTTTGTTGTCCTTTTCTCTCTGTATCTGTTTGTTGTCCTTCTCTCTCTGGATCTGTTTGTTGTCCCTCTCTCTGGATCTGTTTGTTGTCCTTCTCTCTCTTGATCTGTTTGTTGTCCCTCTCTCTCTCTCGGATCTGTTTGTTGTCCCTCTCTCTGGATCTGTTTGTTGTCCCTCTCTCTCTCTGGATCTGTTTGTTGTCCATCTCTCTCTGGATCTGTTTGTTGTCCTTCTCTCTCTGGATCTGTTTGTTGTCCCTCTCTCTCTGGATCTGTTTGTTGTCCCTCTCTCTCTGGATCTGTTTGTTGTCCCTCTCTCTCTGGATCTGTTTGTTGTCCTTCTTTCTCTGGATCTGTTTGTTGTCCCTCTCTCTGGATCTGTTTGTTGTCCCTCTCTCTCTGGATCTGTTTGTTGTCAATCTCTCTCTGGATCTGTTTGTTGTCCCTCTCTCTCTGGATCTGTTTGTTCTCCCTCTCTCTCTGGATCTGTTTGTTGTCCCTCTCTTTCTGGATCTGTTTGTTGTCCTTCTTTCTCTGGATCTGTTTGTTGTCCCTCTCTCTCTGGATCTGTTTGTTGTCCCTCTCTTTCTGGATCTGTTTGTTGTCCCTCTCTCTCTGGATCTGTTTGTTGTCCCTCTCTCTCTGGATCTGTTTGTTGTCCCTCTCTCTCTGGATCTGTTTGTTGTCTTTCTCTCTCTGGATCTGTTTGTTGTCCCTCTCTCTCTGGATCTGTTTGTTGTCCCTCTCTCTCTTTATCTATTTGTTGTCCCTCTCTCTCTCTGGATCTGTTTGTTGTCCCTCCTCTCTGGATCTGTTTGTTGTCCCTCTCTCTCTCTGGATCTGTTTGTTGTCCTCTCTCTCTGGATCTGTTTGTTGTCCCTCTCTCTCTGGATCTGTTTGTTGTCCCTCTCTCTCTGGATCTGAATTTGTTGTCCCTCTCTCTGGATCTGTTTGTTGTCCCTCTCTCTCTTGATCTGTTTGTTGTCCCTCTCTCTCTGGATTTGTTTGTTGTCCCTCTCTCTCTGGATCTGTTTGTTTTCCCTCTCTCTCTGGATCTGTTTGTTGGGCTTCTCTCTCTGGATCTGTTTGTTGTCCTTCTCTCTCTGGATCTGTTTGTTGTCCCTCTCTCTCTCTCTGGATCTGTTTGTTGTCCCTCTCTCTGGATCTGTTTGTTGTCCCTCTCTCTCTGGATCTGTTTGTTGTCCATCTCTCTCTGGATCTGTTTGTTGTCCTTCTCTCTCTGGATCTATTTGTTGTCCCTCTCTCTCTGGATCTGTCTGTTGTCCCTCTCTCTCTGGATCTGTTTGTTGTCCTTCTCTCTCTGGATCTGCTTGTTGTCCCTCTCTCTCTGGATCTGTTTGTTGTCCCTCTCTCTCTGGATCTGTTTGTTGTCCTTCTCTCTCTGGATCTGTTTGTTGTCCCTCTCTCTCTTGGATCTGTTTGTTGTCCCTCTCTCTCTGGATCTGTTTGTTGTCCCTCTCTCTCTGGATCTGTTTGTTGTCCTTCTCTCTGGATCTGTTTGTTGTCCCTCTCTCTCTGGATCTGTTTGTTGTCCCTCTCTTTCTGGATCTGTTTGTTGTCCTTCTCTCTCTGGATCTGCTTGTTGTCCCTCTCTCTTGATCTGTTTGTTGTCCCTCTCTCTCTGGATCTGTTTGTTGTCCTTCTCTCTCTGGATCTGTTTGTTGTCCCTCTCTCTCTGGATCTGTTTGTTGTCCCTCTCTCTGGATCTGTTTGTTGTCCCTCTCTCTCTTTGGATCTGTTTGTTGTCCATCTCTCTCTGGATCTGTTTGTTGTCCCTCTCTCTCTGGATCTGTTTGTTGTCCCTCTCTCTCTGGATCTGTTTGTTGTCCCTCTCTCTCTGGATCTGTTTGTTGTCCCTCTCTCTCTTGATCTGTTTGTTGTCCCTCTCTCTCTGGATCTGTTTGTTGTCCCTCTCTCTCTGGATCTGTTTGTTGTCCCTCTCTCTATGGATCTGTTTGTTGTCCTTCTCTCTCTGGATCTGTTTGTTGTCCCTCTCTCTCTCTGGATCTGTTTGTTGTCCCTCTCTCTGGATCTGTTTGTTGTCCCTCTCTCTCTGGATCTGTTTGTTGTCCCTCTCTCTCTGGATCTGTTTGTTGTCCCTTCTCTCTCTGGATCTGTTTGTTGTCCTTCTCTCTCTGGATCTGTTTGTTGTCCTCTCTCTCTGGATCTGTTTGTTGTCCTTCTCTCTCTTGATCTGTTTGTTGTCCCTCTCTCTCTCTCTGGATCTGTTTGTTGTCCCTCTCTCTGGATCTGTTTGTTGTCCCTCTCTCTCTCTGGATCTGTTTGTTGTCCCTCTCTCTCTGGATCTGTTTGTTGTCCCTCTCTCTCTGGATCTGTTTGTTGTCCCTCTCTCTCTGGATCTGTTTGTTGTCCCTCTCTCTCTGGATCTTTTTGTTGTCCTCCCATTGATCTGTTTGTTGTCCCTTCTCTGTCTGGATCTGTTTGTTGTCCCTCTCTCTCTGGATCTGTTTGTTGTCCCTCTCTCTCTGGATCTGTTTGTTGTCCCTCTCTCTCTGGATCTGTTTGTTGTCCTTCTCTCTCTGGATCTGTTTGTTGTCCCTCTCTCTCTGGATCTGTTTGTTGTCCCTCTCTCTCTGGATCTGTTTGTTGTCCTTCTCTCTCTGTATCTGTTTGTTGTCCCTCTCTCTCTGGATCTGTTTGTTGTCCCTCTCTCTCTGGATCTGTTTGTTGTCCCTCTCTCTCTGGATCTGTTTGTTGTCCACTCTCTCTGGATCTGTTTGTTGTCCCTCTCTCTCTCTGGATCTGTTTGTTGTCCATCTCTCTCTGGATCTGTTTGTTGTCCCTCTCTCTCTGGATCTGTTTGTTGTCCCTCTCTCTCTGGATCTGTTTGTTGTCCCTCTCTCTCTGGATCTGTTTGTTGTCCCTCTCTCTCTCTGGATCTGTTTGTTGTCCCTCTCTCTGGATCTGTTTGTTGTCCCTCTCTCTCTGGATCTGTTTGTTGTCCCTCTCTCTGGATCTGTTTGTTGTCCCTCTCTCTCTGGATCTGTTTGTTGTCCCTCTCTCTCTGGATCTGTTTGTTGTCCCTCTCTCTCTGGATCTGTTTGTTGTCCCTCTCTTCTGGATCTGTTTGTTGTCCCTCTTTCTCTGGATCTGTTTGTTGTCCCTCTCTCTCTGGATCTGTTTGTTGTCCCTCTCTCTCTGGATCTGTTTGTTGTCCATCTCTCTCTGGATCTGTTTGTTGTCCCTCTCTCTCTGGATCTGTTTGTTGTCCCTCTCTCTCTGGATCTGTTTGTTGTCCCTCTCTCTCTGGATCTGTTTGTTGTCCTTCTCTCTCTGGATCTGTTTGTTGTCCCTCTCTCTCTGGATCTGTTTGTTGTCCCTCTCTCTCTGGATCTGTTTGTTGTCCCTCTCTCTCTGGATCTGTTTGTTGTCCCTCTCTCTCTGGATCTGTTTGTTGTCCCTCTCTCTCTGGATCTGTTTGTTGTCCTTCTCTCTCTGGATCTGTTTGTTGTCCCTCTCTCTCTGGATCTGTTTGTTGTCCCTCTCTCTGGATCTGTTTGTTGTCCCTCTCTCTCTGGATCTGTTTGTTGTCCCTCTCTCTGGATCTGTTTGTTGTCCCTCTCTCTCTCTGGATCTGTTTGTTGTCCCTCTCTCTCTGGATCTGTTTGTTGTCCCTCTCTCTCTGGATCTGTTTGTTGTCCCTCTCTCTCTGGATCTGTTTGTCCCTCTCTCTCTGGATCTGTTTGTTGTCCCTCTCTCTGGATCTGTTTGTTGTCCCTCTCTCTCTGGATCTGTTTGTTGTCCCTCTCTCTCTGGATCTGTTTGTTGTCAATCTCTCTGGATCTGTTTGTTGTCACTCTCTCTCTGGATCTGTTTGTTGTCCCTCTCTCTCTGGATCTGTTTGTTGTCCCTCTCTCTCTCTCTGGATCTGTTTGTTGTCCCTCTCTCTGGATCTGTTTGTTGTCCCTCTCTCTCTGGATCTGTTTGTTGTCATTCTCTCTCTGGATCTGTTTGTTGTCCTCTCTCTCTGGATCTGTTTGTTGTCCCTCTCTCTCTGGATCTGTTTGTTGTCCCTCTCTCTCTGGATCTGTTTGTTGTCCCTCTCTCTCTGGATCTGTTTGTTGTCCTCTCTCTCTCTGGATCTGTTTGTTGTCCCTCTCTCTCTGGATCTGTTTGTTGTCCCTCTCTCTCTGGATCTGTTTGTTGTCCCTCTCTCTCTGGATCTGATTGTTGTCCCTCTCTCTCTGGATCTGTTTGTTGTCCCTCTCTCTGGATCTGTTTGTTGTCCCTCTCTCTGGATCTGTTTGTTGTCCCTCTCTCTCTGGATCTGTTTGTTGTCCTTCTCTCTCTGGATCTGTTTGTTGTCCCTCTCTCTCTGGATCTGTTTGTTGTCCCTCTCTCTCTGGATCTGTTTGTTGTCCCTCTCTCTGGATCTGTTTGTTGTCCCTCTCTCTCTGGATCTGTTTGTTGTCCCTCTCTCTCTGGATCTGTTTGTTGTCCTTCTCTCTCTGGATCTGTTTGTTGTCCCTCTCTCTCTGGATCTGTTTGTTGTCCCTCTCTCTCTGGATCTGATTGTTGTCCTTCTCTCTCTGGATCTGTTTGTTGTCCCTCTCTCTCTGGATCTGTTTGTTGTCCCTCTCTCTCTGGATCTGTTTGTTGTCCCTCTCTCTCTGGATCTGTTTGTTGTCCTCTCTCTCTGGATCTGTTTGTTGTCCCTCTCTCTGGATCTGTTTGTTGTCCCTCTCTCTCTGGATCTGTTTGTTGTCACTCTCTCTCTGGATCTGTTTGTTGTCCCTCTCTCTCTGGATCTGTTTGTTGTCCCTCTCTCTCTGGATCTGTTTGTTGTCCCTCTCTCTCTGGATCTGTTTGTTGTCCCTCTCTCTCTGGATCTGTTTGTTGTCCCTCTCTCTCTGGATCTGTTTGTTGTCCTCTCTCTCTGGATCTGTTTGTTGTCCTTCCCTGTCTGGATCTGTTTGTTGTCCTTCTCTCTCTGGATCTGTTTGTTGTCCCTCTCTCTCTGGATCTGTTTGTTGTCCCTCTCTCTGGATCTGTTTGTTGTCCCTCTCTCTCTGGATCTGTTTGTTGTCCCTCTCTCTCTGGATCTGTTTGTTGTCCCTCTCTCTCTGGATCTGTTTGTTGTCCCTCTCTCTCTGGATCTGTTTGTTGTCCCTCTCTCTCTGGATCTGTTTGTTGTCCCTCTCTCTCTGGATCTGTTTGTTGTCCCTCTCTCTCTGGATCTGTTTGTTGTCCCTCTCTCTCTGGATCTGTTTGTTGTCCATCTCTCTCTGGATCTGTTTGTTGTCCCTCTCTCTCTGGATCTGTTTGTTGTCCCTCTCTCTCTGGATCTGTTTGTTGTCCCTCTCTCTCTGGATCTGTTTGTTGTCCCTCTCTCTCTGGATCTGTTTGTTGTCCCTCTCTCTCTGGATCTGTTTGTTGTCCCTCTCTCTCTGGATCTGTTTGTTGTCCCTCTCTCTCTGGATCTGTTTGTTGTCCCTCTCTCTCTGGATCTGTTTGTTGTCCCTCTCTCTGGATCTGTTTGTTGTCCCTCTCTCTCTGGATCTGTTTGTTGTCCCTCTCTCTCTTGATCTGTTTGTTGTCCCTCTCTCTCTGGATCTGTTTGTTGTCCCTCTCTCTCTGGATCTGTTTGTTGTCCCTCTCTCTCTGGATCTGTTTGTTGTCCCTCTCTCTCTGGATCTGTTTGTTGTCCTTCTCTCTCTGGATCTGTTTGTTGTCCCTCTCTCTCTGGATCTGTTTGTTGTCCCTCTCTCTCTGGATCTGTTTGTTGTCCCTTCTCTCTCTGGATCTGTTTGTTGTCCCTCTCTCTCTGGATCTGTTTGTTGTCCCTCTCTCTCTGGATCTGTTTGTTGTCCCTCTCTCTCTGGATCTGTTTGTTGTCCCTCTCTCTCTGGATCTGTTTGTTGTCCCTCTCTCTCTGGATCTGTTTGTTGTCCTCTCTCTCTGGATCTGTTTGTTGTCCCTCTCTCTCTGGATCTGTTTGTTGTCCCTCTCTCTCTGGATCTGTTTGTTGTCCCTCTCTCTCTGGATCTGTTTGTTGTCCCTCTCTCTCTGATCTGTTTGTTGTCCCTCTCTCTGGATCTGTTTGTTGTCCCTCTCTCTGGATCTGTTTGTTGTCCCTCTCTCTGGATCTGTTTGTTGTCCCTCTCTCTCTGGATCTGTTTGTTGTCCCTCTCTCTCTGGATCTGTTTGTTGTCCCTCTCTCTCTGGATCTGTTTGTTGTCCCTCTCTCTCTGGATCTGTTTGTTGTCCCTCTCTCTCTGGATCTGTTTGTTGTCCCTCTCTCTCTGGATCTGTTTGTTGTCCCTCTCTCTCTGGATCTGTTTGTTGTCCCTCTCTCTCTGGATCTGTTTGTTGTCCCTCTCTCTCTGGATCTGTTTGTTGTCCCTCTCTCTCTGGATCTGTTTGTTGTCCCTCTCTCTCTGGATCTGTTTGTTGTCCCTCTCTCTCTGGATCTGTTTGTTGTCCCTCTCTCTCTGGATCTGTTTGTTGTCCCTCTCTCTCTGGATCTGTTTGTTGTCCCTCTCTCTCTGGATCTGTTTGTTGTCCCTCTCTCTCTGGATCTGTTTGTTGTCCCTCTCTCTGGATCTGTTTGTTGTCCCTCTCTCTCTGGATCTGTTTGTTGTCCCTCTCTCTGGATCTGTTTGTTGTCCCTCTCTCTCTGGATCTGTTTGTTGTCCCTCTCTCTCTGGATCTGTTTGTTGTCCCTCTCTCTCTGGATCTGTTTGTTGTCCCTCTCTCTCTGGATCTGTTTGTTGTCCCTCTCTCTCTGAATCTGTTTGTTGTCCCTCTCTCTCTGGATCTGTTTGTTGTCCCTCTCTCTCTGGATCTGTTTGTTGTCCCTCTCTCTCTGGATCTGTTTGTTGTCCCTTCTCTCTCTGGATCTGTTTGTTGTCCCTCTCTCTCTGGATCTGTTTGTTGTCCCTCTCTCTCTGGATCTGTTTGTTGTCCTTCTCTCTCTGGATCTGTTTGTTGTCCCTCTCTCTCTGGATCTGTTTGTTGTCCCTCTCTCTGGATCTGTTTGTTGTTCTTCTCTCTCAGGATCCGTTTGTTTCCCTCTCTCTCTGGATCTGTTTGTTGTCCCTCTCTCTGGATCTGTTTGTTGTCCCTCTCTCTCTTTATCTGTTTGTTGTCCTTCTCTCTCTGGATCTGTTTGTTGTCCCTCTCTCTCTGGATCTGTTTGTTGTCCCTCTCTCTCTGGATCTGTTTGTTGTCCCTCTCTCTCTGGATCTGTTTGTTGTCCCTCTCTCTCTGGATCTGTTTGTTGTCCCTCTCTCTGAATCTGTTTGTTGTCCCTCTCTCTGGATCTGTTTGTTGTCCCTCTCTCTCTGGATCTGTTTGTTGTCTCTCTCTCTGGATCTGTTTGTTGTCCCTCTCTCTCTGGATCTGTTTGTTGTCCCTCTCTCTCTGGATCTGTTTGTTGTCCCTCTCTCTCTGGATCTGTTTGTTGTCCCTCTCTCTCTGGATCTGTTTGTTGTCCCTCTCTCTCTGGATCTGTTTGTTGTCCCTCTCTCTCTGGATCTGTTTGTTGTCCCTCTCTCTCTGGATCTGTTTGTTGTCCCTCTCTCTCTGGATCTGTTTGTTGTCCCTCTCTCTGGATCTGTTTGTTGTCCCTCTCTCTCTGGATCTGTTTGTTGTCCCTCTCTCTCTGGATCTGTTTGTTGTCCCTCTCTCTCTGGATCTGTTTGTTGTCCCTCTCTCTCTGGATCTGTTTGTTGTCCCTCTCTCTCTGGATCTGTTTGTTGTCCCTCTCTCTCTGGATCTGTTTGTTGTCCCTCTCTCTCTGGATCTGTTTGTTGTCCCTCTCTCTCTGGATCTGTTTGTTGTCCCTCTCTCTCTGGATCTGTTTGTTGTCCCTCTCTCTCTCTGGATCTGTTTGTTGTCCCTCTCTCTCTGGATCTGTTTGTTGTCCCTCTCTCTCTGGATCTGTTTGTTGTCCCTCTCTCTCCTGGATCTGTTTGTTGTCCCTCTCTCTGGATCTGTTTGTTGTCCCTCTCTCTCTGGATCTGTTTGTTGTCCCTCTCTCTCTCTGGATCTGTTTGTTGTCCCTCTCTCTCTCTGGATCTGTTTGTTGTCCCTCTCTCTCTCTGGATCTGTTTGTTGTCCCTCTCTCTCTCTGGATCTGTTTGTTGTCCCTCTCTCTCTGGATCTGTTTGTTGTCCCTCTCTCTCTGGATCTGTTTGTTGTCCTTCTCTCTCTGGATCTGTTTGTTGTCCCTCTCTCTCTGGATCTGTTTGTTGTCCCTTCTCTCTCTGGATCTGTTTGTTGTCCCTCTCTCTCTGGATCTGTTTGTTGTCCCTCTCTCTCTCTGGATCTGTTTGTTGTCCCTCTCTCTCTGGATCTGTTTGTTGTCCCTCTCTCTCTGGATCTGTTTGTTGTCCCTCTCTCTCTGGATCTGTTTGTTGTCCCTCTCTCTCTGGATCTGTTTGTTGTCCTTCTCTCTCTGGATCTGTTTGTTGTCCCTTTCTCTCTGGATCTGTTTGTTGTCCCTCTCTCTCTGGATCTGTTTGTTGTCCCTCTCTCTCTGGATCTTTTTGTTGTCCGTCTCTCTCTGGATCTGTTTGTTGTCCCTCTCTCTGGATCTGTTTGTTGTCCCTCTCTCTCTGGATCTCTTTGTTGTCCCTCTCTCTCTCTGGATCTGTTTGTTGTCCCTCTCTCTCTGGATCTGTTTGTTGTCCCTCTCTCTGGATCTGTTTGTTGTCCCTCTCTCTCTGGATCTGTTTGTTGTCCTTCTCTCTCTGGACCTGTTTGTTGTCCCTCTCTCTGGATCTGTTTGTTGTCCCTCTCTCTCTGGATCTGTTTGTTGTCCCTCTCTCTGGATCTGATTGTTGTCCCTCTCTCTCTGGATCTGTTTGTTGTCCCTCTCTCTGGATCTGTTTGTTGTCCCTCTCTCTCTGGATCTGTTTGTTGTCCCTCTCTCTCTGGATCTGTTTGTTGTCCCTCTCTCTCTCTGGATCTGTTTGTTGTCCCTCTCTCTCTGGATCTGTTTGTTGTCCTTCTCTCTCTGGATCTGTTTGTTGTCTCTCTCTCTGGATCTGTTTGTTTTCCTTCTCTCTCTGGATCTGTTTGTTGTCCTTCTCTCTCTGGATCTATTTGTTGTCCTTCTCTCTGGATCTGTTTGTTGTCCTTCTCTCTCTGGATCTGATTGTTGTCCTTCTCTCTCTGGATCTGTCTGTTGTCCCTCTCTCTCTGGATCTGTTTGGTGTCCCTCTCTGTCTGGATCTATTTGTTGTCCCTTTCTCTCTGGATCTGTTTGTTGTCAATCTCTCTCTGGATCTATTTGTTGTCCTTCTCTCTCTGGATCTGTTTGTTGTCCCTCTCTCTCTTGATCTGTTTGTTGACCCTCTCTCTCTGGATCTGATTGTTGTCCTTCTCTCTCTGGATCTGTTTGTTGTTCTTCTCTCTCTGGATCTGTTTGTTGTCCCTCTCTCTCTGGATCTGTTTGTTGTCCCTCTCTCTGGATCTGTTTGTTGTCCCTCTCTCTCTGGATCTGTTTGTTGTCAATCTCTCTCTGGATCTGTTTGTTGTCCTTCTCTCTCAGGATCTGTTTGTTTCCCTCTCTCTCTGGATCTGTTTGTTGTCCCTCTCTCTCTGGATCTGTTTGTTGTCCCTCTCTCTGGATCTGTTTGTTGTACTCACTCTCTGGATCTGGTTGTTGTCCTTCGCTGTCT
This sequence comes from Salmo salar, assembly GCF_905237065.1. Lineage (NCBI taxonomy): Eukaryota > Metazoa > Chordata > Actinopteri > Salmoniformes > Salmonidae > Salmo > Salmo salar. The sequence continues at coordinate 33,481,478 of NC_059460.1, read as the reverse complement.
GGATCTGTTTGTTGTCCTTCTGTCTCTGGGTCTATTTGTTGTCCCTCTCTCTCCCTGTATCTGTTTGTTGTCCCTTTCTCTCTGGATCTGTTTGTTGTCCCTCCCTGTCTGGATCTGTTTGTTGTCCTTCTCTCTCTGGATCTGTTTGTTGTCTCTCTCTCTGGATCTGTTTGTTTTCCTTCTCTCTCTGGATCTGTTTGTTGTCCTTCTCTCTCTGGATCGATTTGTTGTCCTTCTCTCTCTGGATCTCTTTGTTGTCCTTCTCCCTCTGGATCTATTTGTTGTCCCTCTCTCTCTGGATCTGTCTGTTGTCCCTCTCTCTCTGGAACTGTTTGGTGTCCCTCTCTGTCTGGATCTATTTGTTGTCCCTTTTTCTCTGGATCTGTTTGTTGTCAATCTCTCTCTGGATCTATTTGTTGTCCTTCTCTCTCTGGATCTGTTTGTTGTCCCTCTCTCTCTTGATCTGTTTGTTGACCCTCTCTCTCTGGATCTGATTGTTGTTCTTCTCTCTCTGGATCTGTTTGTTGTCCCTCTCTCTGGATCTGTTTGTTGTCCCTCTCTCTCTGGATCTGTTTGTTGTTCTTCTCTCTCTGGATCTGATTGTTGTCCTTCTCTCTCTGGATCTGTTTGTTGTGCCTCTCTCTGGATCTGTTTGTTGTCCCTCTCTCTCTGGATCTGTTTGTTGTCAAACTCTCTCTGGATCTGTTTGTTGTCCTTCTCTCTCAGGATCTGTTTGTTTCCCTCTCTCTCTGAATCTGTTTGTTGTCCTTCTCTCTCTGGATCTTTTTGTTGTCAATCTCTCTCTGCATCTGTTTGTTGTCCATCTCTCTCAGGATCTGTTTGTTGTCCCTGTCTCTGGATCTGTTTGTTGTCCCTCTCTCTCTGGATCTGTTTGTTGTCCTTCTCTCTCTGGATCTGTTTGTTGTCCTTCTCTCTCTGGATCTGTTTGTTGTGCCTCTCTCTGGATCTGTTTGTTGTCCCTCTCTCTCTGGATCTGTTTGTTGTCAATCTCTCTCTGGATCTGTTTGTTGTCCTTCTCTCTCAGGATCTGTTTGTTTCCCTCTCTCTCTGAATCTGTTTGTTGTCCTTCTCTCTCTGGATCTTTTTTTGTCAATCTCTCTCTGCATCTGTTTGTTGTCCATCTCTCTCAGGATCTGTTTGTTGTCCTTCGCTCTCTGGATCTGTTTTTTGTCCTTCTCTGTCTGGATCTGTTTGTTGTCCCTCTCTCTCTGGATCTGTTTGTTGTCCCTCTCTCTCTGGATCTGTTTGTTGTCCCTCTCTCTCTCTGGATCTATTTGTTGTCCCTCTCTCTCTCTCTGGATCTGTTTGTTGTCCTTCTCTCTCTGGATCTATTTGTTGTCCCTCTCTCTCTCTCTGGATCTGTTTGTTTTCCCTCTCTCTCTGGATCTGTTTGTTTTCCTTCTCTCTCTGTATCTGTTTGTTGTCCCTCTCTCTCTCTGAATCTGTTTGTTGTCCCTCTCTCTCTGGATCTGTTTGTTGTTCCTCTCTCTGGATCTGTTTGTTGTTCCTCTCTCTCTGGATCTGTTTCTTGTCCCTCTCTTTCTGGATCTGTTTGTTGTGCTTCTCTCTCTGGATCTGTTTGTTGTCCCTCTCTCTCTGGATCTCTTTGTTTTCCCTCTTTCTCTGGGCATTCTTGCTCTCTCTCACTTATACAGCTCACATGTTGATCTCTGCCTTGCATAGAAGCCTCTCTTTCTGCATGACCCTTTAAGATATCATGAACATCATTTATTTATTTAACAAAAGTAAGACATATGCTTTACAAATTTGACTGAAAGCTTAAACATCTACTTGCTTTTTTTCTCACTAACATTCATCAGACATGCTCCCTCAGCCCTGACAGCCTCCAGCTTCTTTCCCTCATTCTTGTCTGTTGTTTTTTGACAGGTATTGTTTTTAAACTCATATTTACAATAACTCAAGGCTTAATAGGTGATTCATCAGTTTTAATTATTTTGTTTGAACTGGTAAAATCTTAGTTTCTCACCGGATTGGCCTTCGTCAGAGCTGCTGGCACTGCCTCTCTTGAAGAATTTCTGTATATCCATCTAACGTGAGTCGTTAGCTAGCCTACAGTTGAGAAACTGAGGATAATACAATGACATTGTGATCAACACTATGTCACCTTTTCTACACATGACCTACTGATAATTGTTTTGCTATGGCCTACTGAATGAAAGCAACCGAGTATGAAATGATATCTGCATGATGTTACGCCATCTGTCTCATTTATAGCCCGGCACAGATAGCAAAACTACATTAAATACAACGTTAACTAGATATCATCTGTCTCATTTATAGCCCGGCACAGATAGCAAAACTACATTAAATACAACGTTAACTAGATATCATCTGTCTCATTTATAGCCTGACACAGATAGCAAAACTACATTAAATACAACGACTAGATATCATCGCCACATAACTTATGTTGAATTTAAAAGACACCGTTACCGTTAGCTAGCTTGCAATGGCTGTAACTTACAGGCAGCCTCACATTAACACGTATTGTTTAACCTCTATGGGCTAGGTGGGACGCTAGCGTGCCACCCGTGGTGCACTCCATCAACAGCAGGTGCATTTCAAGAGCGGCAAATTTGAATCCAAATAAATGTCAAAATTCAAATTTTTCAAACATACAACTATTTTACACCCTTTGAAAGATAAACATCTCCTTAATCTAACCACGTTTTACGATTTCAAAAAGGTTTTACGGCGAAAGCATAAATTTAGAGTATGTTAGGACAGTACATTTACAAGAGTTGTGTGTAATGTTTTGTCAATTCAAAGACAGGGTCACCAAAACCATAAAACCAGCTAAAATGATGCACTAACCTTTTACAATCTCCATCAGATGACACTCCTAGGACATTATGTTAGACAATGCATGCATTTTTAGTTCTATCAAGTTCATATTTATATCCAAAAACAGCGTTTTACTATGGCATTGATGTTGAGGAAATCGTTTCCCTCCAATAACCGGCAGTCAAGTCAGCGTCACAAATTAAATAATTAAAATTAGAAAACATTGGTAAAATATTATATTGTCATTTAAAGAATTATAGATTTACATCTCTTGAACGCAATCAACTTGCCAGATTTAAAAATAACCTTACTGGGAAATCACACTTTGCAATAATCTGAGCACTGCGCCCAGAAAAATACGCGTTGCGATACAGACTAGACGTCATGTTGGGGAGATCTAAAATCGAAAATACTATGTAAATAATCCATTACCTTTGATTCTCTTCATCAGATGTCACTTCCAGGTATCACAGGTCCATAACGAATGTAGTTTTGTTCAAAAAAGCTCATCATTTATGTCCAAAAATCTCCGTCTTGTTACCACATGATCTAAGCCAGCCGGACTTCTCGTCATGAACGAGGGGAAAAAATATATTTCCGTTCGTTCAAACATGTCAAACGTTGTATAGCATAAATCATTAGGGCCTTTTTTAACCAGAACATGAATAATATTCAAGGTGGACGAATGCATACTCTTTTATAACGTATTGGAACGAGGGTACCCAACATGAACTCGCGCGCCAGGTGTCTAATGGGACATCATCGTTCCATGGCTCTTGTTCGGTCAGATCTCCCTCCAGAAGACTCAAAACACTTTGTAAAGGCTGGTGACATCTAGTGGAAGCAATAGGAAGTGCCAAAATATTCCTCAGCCCCTGTGTTTTTCAATGGGATAGGTTTAAAGTCAATACAACACATCAGGTATCCACTTCCTGTCAGAAAATGTCTCAGGGTTTTGCCTGCCAAATGAGTTCTGTTATACTCACAGACACCATTCAAACAGTTTTAGAAACTTTAGAGTGTTTTCTATCCATATATAATAAGTATATGCATATTCTAGTTACTGGGTAGGATTAGTAACCAGATTAAATCGGGTACATTTTTTTTATCCAGACGTGCAAATGCTGCCCCCTAGCCCTAACAGGTTAACAAAGCTTTGATTATGACCAAAGTCTATAGTAGTGAATAGTCTCTCTCTCTGTTCTAACTTACCACAAATTCACATCGTAGCCTATCTGCATGAATCCGTCCTGTCAGAGCCTTTTCCTGTCAGTTTATTGTTATCTAGCAGTCTCAAGCCACAGCAGTAGCTAACGTTAACCATAATGTTAGCTACACGTAGACTTCTGTCACTAGCGCATGCAGCCTCTGCAGCAGCAGCCCCCTCCAGGTCCTACCGCCCGCCTGGTAAGAAGTTTAAGATGCGATGGAACAGTTGACAAAAAATTAAGAAATCACAAAGAAAATATATTGACTGATATATTGATTTATCTAGGGGGGGCTAAAGCCCCCTTAAAACAGGCCTAGCAATGTCCTTGGTCTCCACCTCATTTTGTGGGCAGTGTGCACATAGCTCTCTTCTCTTGAGAGCCAGGTCTGCCTACGGCGGCCTTTCTCAATGGCAAGGCTATGCTCACTGAGTCTGTACATAGTCAAAGCTTTCCTTAAGTTTGGGTCAGTTACAGTGGTCAGGTATTCTGCCACTGTGTACTCTCTGTTTAGGGAAAAATAGCATTCTAGTTTGCTCAGTTTTTTTGTTCATTCTTTCCAATGTATCAAGTAATTACCTTTTTGTTTTCTCGTGATTTGGTTGGGTCTAATAGTGTTGCTGTCCTGGGGCTCTGTGGGGTCAGTTTGTGTTTGTGAACAGAGCCCCAGGACCAGCTTGCTTAGGGGACTCTTCTCTATGTTAATCTCTCTGTAGGCGATGGCTTTGTTATGGAAGGTTTGGAAAACGCTACCTTTTAGGTGGTTGTAGAATTTAACGGCTCTTTTCTGGATTTTGATCATTAGCGGGTACCGGCCTAATTCTACTCTGTATGCATTATTTGGTGTTTTACGTTGTACACGGGGGATATTTTTGCAGAATTCTGCATGCAGAGTCTCAATTTGGTGTTTGTCCCATTTTGTGAATTATTGGTTGGTGAGCGGACCCCAGACCTCTCAACCATAGAGGGTAATGGGTTCTATACCTGACTCAAGTATTTTTAGCCAGATCCTAATTGGTGTGTTGAATTGTATGTTCCTTTTGATGGCATAGAAGACCCTTCTTGCCTTGTTTCTCAGAACATTCACAGCTTTGTGTGAAATACCACAGTGGGCAATCACAGCAGCAAGATTTGAGACCTATTGCCACATGAAAAGGACAACCAGTGAAGAACAAACACCAAATACAACCCATGTATGTTTGTTTATTTTCCCTTTTGTATTTTAACTATTTGCACATCGTTACAACACTGTATATAGACATTTGAAATGTCTTTATTCATTTGGAACTTTTTTGAGTGTAATGTTTACTGTCACTACAGACACCCTGGTTCGAATCCGGGCTGTATCACAACCGGCGGTGATCTGGAGTCCCAAAGGGCGGCGCACAATTCGCCCAGCCTCGTCCGGGTTTCGCCAGTGTAGGCCGTCATTGTAAATAAGAAGTTGTTCTTAACTGACTTGCCTAGTTAAATAAAGGTTCATTAAATGTAAACATGTTTTATCTATTTCACTTGCTTTGGCAATGTAAATGTATGTTTAACATGCCAATAAAATTGAATTGAATTGAATTGAGAGAGCGGGATGGACAGAGAGAGAGAGAGGGAGAGAGAGCGAGAGAGGGGGAGGGCGAGGGAGAAAGAGAGTGATGGGAGAGAGGGATGGAGAGAGAGATGGAGAGAGATGGACAGAGAGAGAGAGGACGAACAAGACGAGGAGGGGAGGAAGAACAGGATGATGGGGAGAGGAGGAGTGAGGAGGGGTGAACTGAATTTATTATGCAAAGCATGCCTGAAGGGCAGTGGGTGGAAGAGACACCAGCACCAGCTGTGAAAACTCTACCAGAGCTCTGGTCCATTCTCTGGAAGACAGGAGTCAGAGACTCAGGAAGGTCAAAACCCAAATAAATTACAACCAGGCCTTTCTGTACTGGGTTAGGGTTGGCCCCCTCTACCTCTCTGTACTGGGTTAGGGTTGGCCCCCTCTACCTCTCTGTACTGGGCTAGGGTTGGCCTCCTCTACCTCTCTGTACTGGGTTAGGGTTGGCCCCCTCTACCTCTCTGTACTGGGCTAGGGTTGGCCTCCTCTACCTCTCTGTACTGGGTTAGGGTTGGCCCCCTCTACCTCTCTGTACTGGGTTAGGGTTGGCCTCCTTTACCTCTCTGTACTGGGCTAGGGTTGGCCTCCTTTACCTCTCTGTACTGTGCTGTGGAGCCTCTTTAAAATGAGAGAGAGTTGGTGATTTTTTATTTATTTAGCAAATGAATTGAAAATGAAATAGAGAAATGTGTTATTCAGTTTTCACACCCCTGAGTCAATTCATGTTAGAATCACCTTTGGTAGCGATTACAGCTGTGAGGCTTTCTGGGTAAGCGTTGCACACCTTGAATGTATAATATTTGCACATTATTCTTTTAAAAAATGTTCAAGATCTGTCAAGTTGGTTGTTGATCATTGCTAGACAGCCATTTTCAAGTCTTGCCATAGATTTTCAATCCGATTTAATTCAAAAATGTAACTATGCCACTCAGGAACATTCAACGTCATCATGATAAGCAACTCCAGGTATATTTGGCATTGTGTTTTATGTTGTTGTCCTGTTGAAAGGTGAATGAATCTCCCAGTGTCTGTTTGAAAGCAGACTGAACCAGGTTTGCTTGTATTTGTATTTATTAGGATAATGTGTGACGTGGTGAGGTTGGACCCAGGAACAGAGAAGAGACCAGACGAGGAATCAGTGGTTAAGGATAAACGTAAGGTCTCCCGAGTGGCACAGCGGCCTAACGCACTGCATCGTAGTGCTAGCTGCGTTACTACATATCCTGGTTCGATACCGGGCTGTGTAGCAGCTGGCCGCGACCGGGAAACCAATGAGGCGACTCACAATTGGCCCTGCGTCGTCCGGGTTAGGGGAGGGTTTGGCCTGCCGGGATGTCCTTGACCCATCAAGCTCTAGCGAATCCTGTGGCGGGCCGGGCGCAGTGCACGCTGACACGGTCACCAGGTGTACGGTGTTTCCTCTGACACGTTGGTGTGGCTGGCTTCCGGGTTAAGCGTGCATTGTGTCAAGAAGCAGTGCTGCTTGGTTGGGTTGTGTTTCAGAGAATGCACGGCTCTCGACCTTCGCCTCTGCTGAGTCCATACGGGAGTTGCAGCGATGGGACAAGACTGTAACTACCAATTGGATGTGACAAAATTGGGGAGAAAAAGGGTTAAAAAAAATTATAGAAATAAATAAAATATAATTAATAAACAAAATAAATAAAAAATGAATAATAAAATGAAATACTTTACTGAGAAACGGTAACAGAAGGATCACAGTTTTGGATGGAACTCCTGAATAGAGACCCACCGATGCCCCCAACAGGAAGTAGAAGACTTTCCAATACCGTGTGACGTACTGGGGCCCACAATCTGAGACAATGTCCTGGGGAAGTCTGTGTAGTCGAAAGACGTGGGTAATCATGAGATCAGCGGTCTCCTTCGCCAAGGGCAACTTGGGTCTGAAATGGACTGCCTTGGAGAACCGATCGTCAACCACCAGGATAGAGGTAACCCTGTGATAAAGTCTACAGACAGATGAGACCAGGGCCAGCTGAGGATGAGGAACTCCGGTGTCCGATTAACCGCTGGATGTCCAGTTAATTTAGAGCGTCCCCATTGTAGTACTCAAGAACGTGCTGATCTTGGAACAGAAAGTCTGTTAGTGGGATCCCCGCCAGGGTCAGATTCTCGGGTCTGAGCTTGTTGGACCGTGGTCTCAATACTCCATACCATGAGACCAAGTTCTTATGATCTGTCCAGATCACGAAAGGATGAGGTACCCCCTCCAACCAGTGTCTCCACCCCTCAGTGGCCCACTTGACTGCAAAGAGCTCCCGGTTGCCTACATTGTAGTTGTGTTCCTCTGGCGAGAACCACTTGGAAAGGAAGGCACATGGGTGCAGTCTCTTGTCCCCCTCCTTCCGCTGTGAAAGGACCGCCCCTGCTCCGGTGTCCGAGCCATCCACCTCTACCACGAAGGGACGAGTGGAATCAGGATGAATGAGGATGCGTCCGGAGGTGAAACGGCCCTTGAGCTCCACGAATTCCCTGTCAACTTCGGGGGTCCAGCCAAAACGGGTCTGGGACTTGCTGGTTAGGGTAGTGAGAGGTGCTTCCACCACATCAAAGTTGCGTATAAAACACCTGTAAAAATTGGCAAACCCGAGGAACCACTGGACTTGTTTGGGTTATAATACTCTTGATCTGGGTGATCTCTGCTGGGTCCATGTTGGAGGAAGAAGCTGTGAGGTTGGACCCAGGAGCAGAGAAGGGACCAGACCAAGAATCAGTGATTAAGGATCAATGTAACTTTACTGAGAAACGGTAACACTGGGAACACTAAGTTTCAAACTCACTCAGGAGACAAACGCACATGGAAACCAAATCAAGCTTCTGCAAAGGAAAAAATAAAACACCACCTCTCTTAACAGGGAAATCATAAGTAGTAAATGACACACCTGAGTGTCATTAATGTCTCTAGGACGGTCTTTACCACCCTCTGGTGACAGGTGAAACCATGACATAATATACATTTGCTGAAGCATTATGACAACTCAGCGACACAATGGTAGGGATTCAATGACTTGGACTTGGGTCATTGATAAGTCATTGTCTCAAAGCAGCCTTATAATGCTGTGATAGGATCCAGGAACACAAATGATTTGGGTGGATCCCATCCTCCTTATAATACCTTCTGGAAACAAAGCTTGTATCAATAAATGTTACACCCACAGAGCAGTAATAGTCTGGTAGCCAGTTATGGAGGGGTGCAGTGGTGGAAATTCATCATAGTCCAGGAAGGTCCTATTATAAACCTCTTGGATGTTTTGATAGGAAGCATTTAAAGATACATATAGTCTCATTCAGTTCAAAGCACTTGTCGTGTCTTTGGGGTACCATTAACCTCTATGGGCTAGGTGGGACGCTAGCGTGCCACCCGTGGTGCACTCCATCAACAGCAGGTGCATTTCAAGAGCGGCAAATTTGAATCCAAATAAATGTCAAAATTCAAATTTTTCAAACATACAACTATTTTACACCCTTTGAAAGATAAACATCTCCTTAATCTAACCACGTTTTACGATTTCAAAAAGGTTTTACGGCGAAAGCATAAATTTAGAGTATGTTAGGACAGTACATTTACAAGAGTTGTGTGTAATGTTTTGTCAATTCAAAGACAGGGTCACCAAAACCATAAAACCAGCTAAAATGATGCACTAACCTTTTACAATCTCCATCAGATGACACTCCTAGGACATTATGTTAGACAATGCATGCATTTTTAGTTCTATCAAGTTCATATTTATATCCAAAAACAGCGTTTTACTATGGCATTGATGTTGAGGAAATCGTTTCCCTCCAATAACCGGCAGTCAAGTCAGCGTCACAAATTAAATAATTAAAATTAGAAAACATTGGTAAAATATTATATTGTCATTTAAAGAATTATAGATTTACATCTCTTGAACGCAATCAACTTGCCAGATTTAAAAATAACCTTACTGGGAAATCACACTTTGCAATAATCTGAGCACTGCGCCCAGAAAAATACGCGTTGCGATACAGACTAGACGTCATGTTGGGGAGATCTAAAATCGAAAATACTATGTAAATAATCCATTACCTTTGATTCTCTTCATCAGATGTCACTTCCAGGTATCACAGGTCCATAACGAATGTAGTTTTGTTCAAAAAAGCTCATAATTTATGTCCAAAAATCTCCGTCTTGTTAGCACATGATCTAAGCCAGCCGGACTTCTCGTCATGAACGAGGGGAAAAAATATATTTACGTTCGTTCAAACATGTCAAACGTTGTATAGCATACATCATTAGGGCCTTTTTTAACCAGAACATGAATAATATTCAAGGTGGACGAATGCATACTCTTTTATAACGTATTGGAACGAGGGTACCCAACATGAACTCGCGCGCCAGGTGTCTAATGGGACATCATCGTTCCATGGCTCTTGTTCGGTCAGATCTCCCTCCAGAAGACTCAAAACACTTTGTAAAGGCTGGTGACATCTAGTGGAAGCAATAGGAAGTGCCAAAATATTCCTCAGCCCCTGTGTTTTTCAATGGGATAGGTTTAAAGGCAATACAACACATCAGGTATCCACTTCCTGTCAGAAAATGTCTCAGGGTTTTGCCTGCCAAATGAGTTCTGTTATACTCACAGACACCATTCAAACAGTTTTAGAACATTTAGGGTGTTTTCTATCCATATGTAACAAGTATATGCATATTCTAGTTACTGGGTAGGAGTGGTAACCAGATTAAATCGGGTATGTTTTTTTATCCAGCCGTGTCAATACTGCCCCCTAGCCCTAACAGGTTAAACTAAAGACATGTTTATCAATTAACCTCTCTAGGCTAGGCGGGACGAATTCGTCCCACCTACGTAACAGCCACTGCTATCCTGTGGCGCGATTTTCAAAACCTTAAAAATCCTATTACTTCAATTTCTCAAACATATGACTATTTTACAGCCATTTAAAGACAAGACTCTCGTTAATCTAACCACACTGTCCGATTTCAAAAAGGCTTTACAACGAAAGCAAAACATTAGATTATGTCAGCAGAGTACCAAGCCAGAAATAATCAGACACCCATTTTTCAAGCCAGCATATAATGTCACCAAAACCCAGAAGACAGCTAAATGCAGCACTCACCTTTGATGATCTTCATCAGATGACAACCCTAGGACATTATGTTATACAATACATGCATGTTTTGTTCAATCAAGTTCATATTTATATCAAAAACCAGCTTTTTACATTAGCATGTGACGTTCAGAACTAGCA